>NC_140989.1:183067989-183315489 GCF_052327205.1 Somniosus microcephalus
CCCTCTCTCTCTCTCTCCCCTCCCCCCTCTCTCTCTCTCTCCCCTCCCCCCTCTCTCTCTCCCCCCTCCCCCTCTCTCCCCTCCCCCTCCCCCCTCTCTCTCTCCCCTCCCCCTCCCCCCTCTCTCTCTCCCCTCCCCCTCTCTCTCTCTCCCCTCCCCCTCTCTCTCTCTCTCCCCTCCCCCTCTCTCTCTCTCTCCCCTCCCCCTCCCCCTCCCCCCTCTCTCTCTCTCCCCTCCCCCTCCCCCCTCTCTCTCTCTCCCCTCCGCCTCCCCCCTCTCTCTCTCTCCCCTCCCCCTCCCCCCTCTCTCTCTCTCCCCTCCCCCTCCCCCCTCTCTCTCTCTCCCCTCCCCCCTCTCTCTCCCCCCCCTCCCCCCTCTCTCTCTCTCCCCTCCCCCCTCTCTCTCCCCTCCCCCTCCCCCTCTCTCTCCCCTCCCCCTCCCCCTCCCCCTCCCTCTCTCTCTCTCTCCCCTCCCCCTCACCCCCTCTCTCCCCTCCCCCACCCTCTCTCTCTCTGCCTTCCCCCACCCTCACTCTCTCCCCTCTCCCCACCCTCTCTCTCCCCTCCCCCCACCCTCTCTCTCTCCCCTCCCCCCACCCTCTCTCTCTCCCCTCCCCCCACCCTCTCTCTCTCCCCTCCCCCCACCCTCTCTCTCTCTCCCCTCACCCCACCCTCTCTCTCTCTCCCCTCCCCCCACTCTCTCTCTCTCCCCTCCCCCACCCTCTCTCTCTCCCCTCCCCCACCCTCTCTCACTCTCCCCTCCCCCACCCTCTCTCTCTCCCCTCCCCCACCCTCTCTCACTCTCCCCTCCCCCACCCTCTCTCACTCTCCCCTCCCCACCCTCTCTCTCTCTCCCCTCCCCACCCTCTCTCTCTCTCCCCTCCCCCACCCTCTCCCCTCCCCCCACCCTCCCTCTCCCCTCCCCCCACCCTCCCTCTCCCCTCCCCCCACCCTCCCTCTCCCCTCCCCCCACCCTCTCTCTCTCCCCTCCCCCCACCCTCTCTCTCTCCCCTCCCCCCACCCTCTCTCTCTCCCCTCCCCCACCCTCTCTCTCTCCCCTCCCCCCACCCTCTCTCTCCCCTCCCCCCACCCTCTCTCTCCCCTCCCCCACCCTCTCTCTTCCCTCCCCCACCCTCTCTCTTCCCTCCCCCACCCTCTCTCTTCCCTCCCCCCACCCTCTCTCTTCCCTCCCCCCACCCTCTCTCTCTCCCCTCCCCCTCCCCCTCGCTCTCTCCCCCTCTCTCTCTCTCCCCTCCCCCTCTCTCCCCTCCCCCTCCCTCTCTCTCCCCTCCCCCTCTCTCTCTCCCCTCCCCCTCTCTCTCCACCTTCCCCCTCTCCCCCCACCCCCTCTCTCCCCTCCCCCCACCCCCTCTCTCCCCTCCCGCCACCCCCTCCCCCCACCCCCTCTCTCCCCTCCCCCCACCCTCTCTCTCTCTCTCCCCTCCCCCCACCCTCTCTCTCTCTCCCCTCCCCCCACCCTCACTCTCTCCCCTCCCCCACCCTCACTCTCTCCACTCCCCCACCCTCACTCTCTCCACTCCCCCCACCCTCATTCTCTCCCCTCCCCCCACCCTCACTCTCTCCCCTCCCCCACCCTCTCTCTCTCCCCTCCCCCACCCTCTCTCTCTCCCCTCCCCCCACCCTCTCTCTCTCCCCTCCCCCCACCCTCTCTCTCTCTCCCCTCCCCCCTCCCCCCACCCTCTCTCTCTCTCTCCCCCCTCCCCCCACCCTCTCTCTCTCTCCCCTGCCTCTCTCTCCCCTGCCCCCACCCTCTCTCTCTCTCCCCTCCCCCCACCCTCTCTCTCTCTCCCCTCCCCCACCCCCTCTCTCTCTCCTCTCCCCCCTCCCCCTCTCTCTCTCCCCTCCCCCCACCCTCTCTCCCCTCCCCCCACCCTCTCTCCCCTCCCCCCACCCTCTCTCTCTCCCCTCCCCCACCCTCTCTCTCTCCCCTCCCCCCACCCTCTCCCCTCCCCCTCTCTCTCTCCCCTCCCCCCTCTCTCTCTCCCCTCCCCCCTCTCTCTCGCCCCTCCCGCTCCCTCTCTCCCCTCCCCCACCCTCTCTCTCTCCCCTCCCCCACCCTCTCTCTCTCCCCTCCCCCACCCTCTCTCTCTCCCCTCCCCCACCCTCTCTCTCCCCTCCCCCCACCCTCTCTCTCCCCTCCCCCCACCCTCTCTCTCCCCTCCCCACCCTCTCTCTCCCCTCCTCCCACACTCTCTCTCCCCCCCACCCTCTCTCACCCTCCCCTCCCCCACCCTCTCTCTCTCCCCTCCCCCCACCCTCTCTCCCCCCACCCTCTCTCCCCCCACCCTCTCTCCCCTCCCCCACCCTCTCTCTCTCCCCTCCCCCCACCCTCTCTCTCTCCCCTCCCCCCACCCTCTCCCCCTCCCCCTCTCTCTCTCCCCTCCCCCCACCCTCTCCCCCTCCCCCTCTCTCTCTCCCCTCCCCTCCCCCCACCCTCTCTCTCTCCCCTCCCCCCACCCTCTCTCTCTCCCCTCCCCCCACCCTCTCTCTCTCCCCTCCCCCACCCTCTCTCTCTCTCCCCTCCCCCCACCCTCTCTCTCTCTCCCCTCCCCCCACCCTCTCTCTCTCTCCCCTCCCCCCACCCTCTGTCTCTCCCCTCCCCCCACCCTCTCTCTCTCCCCTCCCCCCACCCTCTCTCTCTCCCCTCCCCCCACCCAATTCACAATTCACAATTCAAATCGCTTTATTGGCATGATAAGTTACATCTTACGTTGCCAAAGCATCAAAATACATTTATGGTTGAGCACATAAACGCAGTTCTATTCATACAGTGTATAAACAGGTATATCCCTGAGTGTATAAATATACATTCGCATTGTTTATATATACTCTTGTCTTAGTTTACTGGTTGTCCCTCTGTTCATGGCAAGCTGTAACATAGTGTGCCGCCAGTGTTACACAGCTTCTCTCTTCTCCCAGTAGGAATGGGAGTTTTTGGTTGTCATTCAGATTTCTGAATGAGATGAATTCAGGGCATATTTGTGAGAATTTTTGGTAGAAATTCTCCCTGATGTCCTGATATTTTCCACAGGCTGTGAGGAAGTGCATCTCTGTCTCCACTACTCCCTGACTGCAGTGAGAGCATATCCTGTCTTCTCTTGGCAGCCTGGTCTGCCTGTGTCTGCCTTTTTCGATCGCTAGGCTATGTTCGCTAAGTCTGTACCTTGTCAAGGTTCTTCTCCGTTTGTTATCCTTTACCATGGTCAGGTAATCAGCTATGTTGTATTGTCTGTTTAGGGCCAAGTAGCAATTGAGTTTGCTTTGGGTTTTTGTTGTTTCTGCCCAATATGTCAGATATTTTTCCTTTTGCTTAGCGACGATTGTGTTGGGTCGAATTCTTTGTGTTACCCTGTCACTGTCCTGGGGCTGGGTATTGTTAGTAGTTACTTCACTGAGTCCCAGGACTAGTTGACTGAGGGTATTCTTCTTTATGGTCAGCTCTTGGCATTTCAGGGCGTCGTAGTGATAGCATTGGGGGTTGCTCATTTGTAGGTGATTCCAAAATTTGGTGGCTCTTTTTTGGATAGTGATTATTAATGGATATTGGCCTAGTTCCGCCCTGCATGCATTGTTTACTGTTTTCCTTTGAGTCCGCAGGATACTTTTACAGAATTCTGCATGTAGGATCTCAATTGGGTGTCCCATTTTGCGAATTCTTGTTGAGTTAGCGGTCCCCATACCTCACTGCCATAGAGTGCAATTGGTTCAATTACTGATTTGAAAATTTTGAGCCAAATGCTAATTGGGATTTCTATTTGGATTGATTTTTTGATGGCATAGAAAGCCCTTCTTGCTTTCTCTTTCAGTTCATTCACAGCCAGTTTGAAGTTTCCCGTAGAACTGATTTTTAAGCCCAAGTATGTGTAGTTAGTGGTTTGTTCAATTTTGGTTGTTCCTACTGTGAAATTTATTTTGGGTCCCTGATGTTTGGATCTTTGCTGGAACACAAGGACTTTGGTTTTTTGGGGATTTATTGTCAGGGCCCAAGTCTGGCAGTACGACTCCAGCAGGTCCAGGTTCTGCTGTAGACCCTCCTTAGTTGGTGACAGCAGAACCAGGTCGTCTGCATAGAGGAGGAATTTAACCTTGGATTCATATAGGGTGAGGCCGGGTGCTGTAGATTGTTCAAGTAGTTTTGCCAATCCATTTATGTAAATATTAAAGAGTGTCGGTGAGATTGGCGAGCCCTGCGTCACCCCCCGCCCCTGTGGGAAGTATTTTGTTTGTTTGTCTCCAATTTTAACTGCACATTTGTTGTTTGTATACATTGATTTAATTACATCATGTTTTCCCTCCTACCCCGCTTTCGATAAGTTTCAGGAATAAACCGTCATGCCAGATGGAGTCGAAAGCCTTCTGGAAATCTACAAAGCATGCGTAGATTTTGCTTTTGTTATGGTGAACGTGTTTGTCAATTAGGGTCTGTAGGGTGAAGATATGATCGGATGTTCTATAGTTTGGCAGGAATCCAATTTGGCTTTTACTCAAGACATTGTGCTCCTCAAGGAAGTTTATAAGTCTTTTGTTTATGATGCTACAGAATACCTTCCCCAGGTTACTGTTTACACAGATGCCTCGATAGTTGTTTGGGTCGATTTTGTCCCCACTTTTGTATATGGGCGTTATGAGTCCTTTGTTCCAGATATCAGGGAAATAACCGACACTCAGAACCAAGTTGAAGAGTTTTAGGATAGCCAGTTTCATTTTGTTGTCTGTGTGTTTAATCATCTCGTTTAGTATGCCGTCTGTCCCGCAGGCTTTTCCTGGTCGCAGGTCCTTGAGTTTTTCAAGAAGTTCTTTTTCTGTTATTATGGCGTCTAGTGGGTTTTGGTTATCTTTTATGGCCATTTCTAGCTTTTCCAGTTTTTTGCATATTTGGTGTTGCTCTGGTCTTAGTGTGTTTTTCTGGTATAATTTTTCAAAGTGGTTTACCCATGTGTCCCCATTTTGAATGGCCAAATCGTCGTATTGTTTTTTTGTGTAGTGTTTTCAAGTTTTCCCAGAAACAATTGGAATCAATGGATTCCTCCATGGAGCTGAGTGTATTCTTAATATATTGCTCTTTTTTGGTTCTGAGTGTTTTTCTGTATTGTGTTAGTGTCTGACAATAAGTAAGGCGTAATTCCTCGTTTTCTGGATGTCTGTGTTTTTGGTTTGATATTTTTCTACGTTTTTTCCTCATGTTATGGCAATCTCGGTCAAACCATTTTTCATAGTTTTTTTGTTTTGGGTTTGTTCTTGCGAGCTTTCAAGTTTGCATTTGTTGCCAAATTATCAAAAATATTGTTTAGTTTACTAACTGCCCGGTTTACGCCGCCTTTATTGTGAGTGTATATGTTATCCAGAAAGGTGTCTAAGAGAGCTTGAGTTGATGCATTGCTAATTGTTTTCTGGTATTTTTCCGTGTCGTTTTTGGCCCATCTGTACGATTTTTTGGTGTTGTACAGTTTACTGGGTTGTGTTTCTATGTTGTTTGTTTCTGTCTTTTTGAGGAACATAGTAATTTGACTGTGATCTGACAGTGTTGTTTGTGGTTTGGACTGTGAATGCTCTGAAAGAGGATGGGTCTAAGTCTGTAATCATATAGTCTACTGTGCTGCAGCCAAGAGGTGAGCAATAGGTCGATCTTCCTAGGAGGTCTCCTATGAACCTACCATTGACAATGTACAGACCCAGGTTTTGACAGAGCTGTAGTAGCTGTTTTCCGTTGGTATTTGACTGCTTTGTCGCAGTTATGCCTGTATGGAAGGGAAGGGATGTCAAAGTGGTTATTCCGAAAACGTAATTGTTTCCCTGATTATTGGTGAAGTCTGGTTCTTCGCCCGTTCTTGAATTGAGGTCCCCACAGATCAACACGTTCCCCTGGGCCTGGTATTGGATAATTTCCCCCTCCATGTTGGAGAAGGTGTCCTCTTTAAAGTACGGGGAATCGATTGGGGGGATATAAAGTGCGCAAATGTAAACATCTTGGGTGTTTGAGATAATCTCCCTCTCAAGTTTGAGCCACATATGGTTTTCGCCCTTTTTTATAAATTTGATGTAATTCTTAAGTTCTGTTTTAAACCAGATCAGTATGCCTCCGGAGTCTCTGCCTTGGGTTACACTTGGTAATTTATTGGAGGGGACCACCAGCTCAGTGTACCCTTGGGGACAGCCAGTGTGTCCTTTTCCTTTATACCAAGTTTCCTGTAAAATGATAATATCTAGGTCTTTAGTTTCATCTATGAACTCTGGGGTCCTACTCTTCACGTCTCGCACTGAAGAGCGTAGACCTTGGATATTCCAGGTCGAAATATATAAGGATTTCATGTTAAGTTTGATCTTTTACTATGATAGGTTAAAGAGTGGTACGTGTTTGTCGTGTCTAAGTGTGGGAAAAAAAGATCACTTCAGTTGTCTATAAAAGTTAATACAATTTGGTTACAGTTCTTTCTATTAATTAGTCCTTGATCCATAAGGCGGAAGTAGATGCTGCTGCACATCTGCTTATTGTCTCTTAATGGATTGTTTCTGTCTGAGGGTATTGCGTACGTCCTGTGCATCTCTCCCTCTGTCTGGCTGGGAGCGGTCCTATTCCCCTGTGGGACAGGAGTGGTGCAGGTCTGATATTGTTGTTTTGCATGGGGGATCCTCTCTGGTCTCGGTTGGTGTGGTGGTGGTCTTTGTAGTGTTCCTGATATGTACCCCGCTGATCTCTGATGGTCGGCGGGGGGGTTCCTCTTGGAGTCTGGGTATGGACCCGGTTAAAAGCGACGTCCTTCAGGGCTTTAGCAAAGATCGATATTCTTTGCCTTTGGATGTGGACGTGGTCGTAAAGACATTCCTCATCGAGGGTGGGGTGTTGGGCCAGGTGTACGTTGTGGTTTGATTCGCAGTCTCTTGCTATGCTGGCATTTATCTCATGAATTGTGTTGTTGTTGAAGTCTGTTCTCGGCAATATTGTGGAAACAGTGATTCTAGTGTTTGGAAATGTACTGCTTGCCTTCCTAATCATTGCTCTGAGCGATGTTGCTACCTCTTTCTGTTGGCCTTTAGGTCATTTGTGCCGTGTGTATTATTATTGTGTTGGGGGGAGCCTAATCTGGCTTTGGTCAGCCATCCCATGGCTCTGTTTGTTGTTGGGCACCAGATCTTTTCTACTTTACTTCTAGGGAAAAGCTTTTTCTCCCATAGAAATTTCCCATTTGAGTCTATGAGTATTACGACGTCAGCCTTGTTTGTGTTTACTGTCTGGTGGCTTTCGCTTGGACTCATAGTGTGTGTGCTGAGCTGGGGTGTCTGGTGTGTGCGTATCTCTTGTGAGCGGGGTTCCTCGGTGGTGGGGGAAGATTGCGAATCAGTATGCTGGTCGGTCTGTGTGGCACCCCTTGTATTGTGTGTCTGTTGCTTTTGTTCCGTGTGGGAGTGCAGCCGTTCCGTCCGGCTCTGTCTTGTCTTATCTCTAGCCTCTGGTTGCTGGTCTAATGGTGTTATCTCTCCTCTATGGCTCTCTTCTTTTTCCTGCAGCTCTTTCACCTGATTCCTAAGTAGATTCACCTGGTTCTCAAGTAGATTCAGCTCTCTCTTGTGTCTCTCCCTCTCCTGCTTTTGTTCGTCATTCATTTTGAGGAACTCCTCTCTAAGTTTAACCATCTCTGTCTCTAATTGATTAAATTTATCTTTTTGTTGAATCTGGCTGTGTGATGCCGGGGTATGTGTCTGGTCGGCCCTGGAAGGCTCACTCACTTCCTGGCTATGCTGCTCTTCTCTTGGTGAGCTCACTCTCCCCTCCCCCCACCCTCTCTCTCTCTCCCCTCACCCCACCCTCTCTCTCTCCCTCCCTATTTCTCTGTCTCTCTGACGTCTGTTCCCCTCTGCCGCTATCAGTTTTTCTTCTGCTGTTTTTTGTCTGCGAGCTCGCCGGCCACTCAGGCTCTGTATGGAAATCATCTTGGCGCCGGTGCCCGATTTGCTACTCCAGGCCCCGCTGTCCGCGCCGCTCTCTGGGGCAAGGTAAGAGCCGGGCTCTGGCCCCACACCCACACCCGCCAGGGATCAGCACCCGGGGAACCCGCCCACCGTGAACAAAGACCCTCCTCACCTGTCACGGAGTTGAAGTCTCCAAAAGTGGCCACGGTGCCCCGGGCCTCTTCCCCCGCGCATTCAGGAGGCGCAGAGAAGAGAGAGAGAGAGAGAGAGAGACAGACTTGGGGGGTGGGGGGGGGGAGAGTTAGACGCCGCCGCGCACCTACTCCGCGGAGCTCCGTGCCGCCGCACCAGCCTTTACTAAGATGGCGGCGGTAGGGGGCGCTCGGCTGAGGCCCGCCCCTCCAGCCTTCACAAAGATGGCGGCGATCGGGGGCCGCTTGTTGACTGGGGCCGGGAGGGTGCCTAGCTCGGGCGTGGGTGCGGAGGAGAGGCCGAGACTTCGAGGCCTACCTGGAAAAACGGGGAAAGGTAGGAAAATCAATGAGATTAGATAAAAGATTTAGAAAGTAATTAACTTTTTTTTAAAAACAATATGTGTTTTAAAAGCAACTTTTTTTTTTTTTTTTAAAGACGCAGAAATCGGGGAAAAAGGAAAAGTTTGGAATCAAGATGGCGGCGACTCACCTCGGTTCAGAACGATAAGGCCTGCCCACACACGCACCGATTGGTCGACCATCAGGTCACCGAAGCATAGGATTGGTCAATCGTCCCGTCACTCGACTGTAGGAGGGCCTGCCCGCACGCGCCAGGAACCCGGCGTACGATTGGTCGACCTCGAGGTCACTCTATCGCTAATGAGCGGATAATGAGATGCTAATGAGCGGAATTTTGAACGTTTTTTGGATACCGCGTGGCGCAATTTTTGTCCGGCCGAAACTTAAATATGCTTATGACCGTTTTGGAATGGTAAGCTTTCTTTTGACATAACGCACGCGTAGGTACGCTCTATAACTTTTGAGTGCATAGCCGGACAGACGCACACCGAAGGACAGACAGACAGATAGACAGACACAGACAGACAGATCGATCCTTTTATATATATAGACCAGCTGAAGTGCCCGGCGGTGCCGAGGCTTTTTCGAGGGCATGTTGTTGGAAGAGTGACTGGGGGGAAGAGAGGGCGGGGGGGAGCGGAAGGGGGGAAGGGAGGGGGGGGAAGGGAGGGGGGGGAAGGGAAGGGGGGAAGGGCGGGCGGGCGGAGGGGAAGGGCGGGCCGGGGGGGGGGGGGGAGGGAGGGCGGGCGGGGGGGGGGGGGGGGGGGGGGGGGGGAGGGGGGAGGGGAAAAGGGAGGGCTTGAGGCTGAGAGACGGCCACGGCCACGCACGGTTGCCGGGGTAACCCTGCCGCGCCGCCCCGCCCCGCACTCCCGAGAGCCCCGCTCTCGAAGCCGCAGCCGCGCCGCCCCGCACTCCTGAGAGCCCCGCTCTTCGAGCCCGCCCCGCACTCCCGAGAGCCCCGCTCTCGAAGCCGCAGCCGCCCCGCCCCGCACTCCTGAGAGCCCCGCTCTTCGAGCCCGCCCCGAGAGCCCCGCTCTCCAAGCCCCAGCCGGCCCGCACTCCCGTTGCCGGGGTAACCCGATCCGCACTCTCGAGAGCCCCGCCCCCCCCCCCCGCCCGAGCCGAGCGCGGAACAGAGTCTCACCTGCTCCTGCTGCGCGCGCACCCTGACCCTCGTGGCTGACGCCGTTGCCCGGGTAACGTGACACCGGGCGGGGGGGGGGGGGGGGGGAGGCGTGAGTAGCTTAGCAGCAGCCTAGTTACCTAGCTCGGGCCTGGCTGGGCAAGAAAGGCCCAGGCTTTCAGGCCTAAGAAAAAAACGGGCAAAGGTAGGAAAAAGAATGTTCAGGTTAGATAAAATATTTACAAATGAGTGATTTATTTTAAAAGAATTTAATAAATTGAATTTTATTTTGCTGGAAATGTATATTTGAAAAGAAAGACGCAGAAAGCAGGAAAAAGAATGGAAGCAAGATGGCGGCTACTCACCTCGGTTCAGAACGATTAGGCCCGCCCACACACGCACCGATTGGTCGACCGTCAGGTGACCAAAGCGTAGGATTGGTCAATCGTCCCATCACTCGACCGTAGGAGGGCCCGGCCGCACGCGGCAGCAAGCCGGCGTACGATTGGTCGACCTCGAGGTCACTCTGTCGCTAATGAGCGGATAATGAGATGCTAATGAGCGGAACGTTAAGGTTTTGCGGATACCGCGGGCGCGATTTTAGCCCGGCCGAAACGTAAATACGCTTAAAACCGTTTTGGAAAGGTAAGCTTTCTTTCGACGTAACGCACGCGTAGGTACGCCCTGTAACTTTCGAGCGCATAGCCGCCCAGACGCACACGTGCAGACAGACAGAAGGACAGATTTATATATATAGATACCTCTATTAGGTGTCCCCTTAACCTTCCCTTATCCCTCATCCCTGGTATCAGCCTGGTAAACCTCCTTTGTACCCTCTCCAAAGCCTTGACATCTTTCCTGAAGTGGGGGGCCCAGAATTGTACACAGCTGAGGCCTAACCAGTGATTTGTAAAAGTTTAACATGACTTCCTTGTTTTTGTATTCAATGCCCCTATTTACAAAGTCAAGTGTCCCAAACGCTTTCCTAACTGCCTTATCAACTTGCCTTGCCACCTTCAAAGATTTGTGAATATGCACCCCAGGCCCTTCTGCTCTTGTATCCCCTCAACATAGTACATTTAGATTATACTGCCTCTCCAGTGTTGTTCTTTCCAAAGTGCATCACTTCACACTTATCCACGTTAAATTGCATCTGCCATGTGTCTGCCCATTTCACTAATCTCTCTATATCCTCCTGAAGTCAGAAAAACATCCATTCACCACTACTCTCCACCTCCTATCCCTTAGTCAACTATGTCCCCAAGTTACCATCGTCCCTTTAATAGCACATGCTTCTATTTTCCGAATAAGTCTGTTATGTGATACTTTATCAAACGCCTTTTGAAAGTCCATATAAACAACATCTACTGCACTACCTTCATCAGCCCTTTATGTTACTTCATCAAAGAACTCAATCAGGTTAGTCAGACACGATTTGCCTTTAACAAATCTGTGCTGGCTGTCCCTTATTAACCCACACTTCTCTAATTATGAGAATTAATTATGTCTTTGACAATGGTTTCGAGTAGCTTTTCCACCTTTGACATGAGACTGATTGACCTGTAGTTGCCAGGTTTATTCCTCCTATTTTTTTTTTTTTTTTTAAATAAACAGGGGTGCAACATTTGCAAGCCTCCAGTCCTCTGGCACCACTCCCATATTCAAGGAGGATTGAAAGATTGTGGTTGGAGCTTTTGCTATCTCCACCCTTGCTTCCCTCAGCAACCTAGGATGCATCCCATCTGGACCGGGTGCTGAGAAAATTAAAGCTTTCAAGACCGATCAATAGATTTTTGTTGGGTAAGGATATAAAGGGATATGCAGCTCAGGGGGTAAATGGAGTTAAGATAGAGATCAGCTATGATCTAATTGAATAGTGGAGCAGGCTCGAGGGGCTGAATGGCCTGCTCCTGTTCCTATGTTCCCTATCTTTTTGGAGCTCCTAAATATTAGCTGGAGCCTCACTGACTTTTTTATTCATTTCCGTATTGTCCTTAGGCCATATCCCACCTCATCAAATCATTCTTTGTGTTTCTTCATAATGCATATGTCACTGACTAATACATACACTCAACACCTCCCATTTCCAATTCACCCATGTAATTTCCATCACAATTGTAATATGTGGGGATGCTTTTAGCTTTTGGTTCTCTCACCAATTTGGCAAGTTCTTTTACCAGCCGACAGATCCAACGGTTCTATCGGTCGCACCTTCATAAACTTTGGTTAATGTCATCTCAAATATTCCATCAAATTTATTTGTTTATCTAAAGACATTTGCTGGAAAATTGACAATGCCACATCATCTTCAGAAGTGAAAACAAACTCAAAATATCTGACTTAAGTCAGCCATGGTAGCACACTCGCCTCTGAGTCAGTAGGTCGTGGGTTCACGTCCCACTCCAGAGACCTGAGCACAAAATCTAGGCTGACACTCCCAGTGCAGTGCTGAGGGAGTGCTGCACTGTTGGAGGTGCTGCCTTTCAGGTGAGATGTTAAACCGAGGCATCGTCTTCTGTCTCAGGTAAACATCAACGATCCCATGGCACTATTTTGAAGAAGAGCAGGCGAGTTCTCCTCAGTGTCCTGGCCAATATTTATCCCTTAACCAACACCTAAATTGAGATTATCTGGTCATTATCACATTGTTGTTTGTGGGTGCTTGCTGTGCGCCAATTGGCTGCCACGTTTCCTACATGGTGACTGCCCTTCAAAAGTACTTCATTGGCTGTAAAGCGCTTTGGGGCATCCCGAGTTCATGAAAGCCGCTATAGAATTGCAAGTTCTTTATTTATTTAAGTCATCAACCATTTCTTCGCCCTTATTTAGCGCTTTTTCCTATGGGATACTTTGGCCACACTAGCCCAAGCTCCACCCACCACTCCCCCCCCCTCAAATATCCAAAACAAGGTGTTGCTCCTAAATTCCAGCGTCCCACTAGTGCCCTAAATAGTGCGGGCACCCATTCCTTTTATGTAGGATTTGTGACGGAGTCATTGCCACAGCAGTCAAGTGGGAAAAAGCCTCACCCCACTGCCCCTTGGGTGGATGGCTATTGATTTGGAATTTCTGGGATTCTGCCCTCCCTCGATCCCATCTCTCATGGTCTGCTCATACCTGTATCCCTCATGCTAATACTGCCCATGCTTTCAATAAATACGTTTACCTCTCATTTTAGCACATCGTTCTTGTGCTCCTGGCCTTAGTGTACAAGTGTTTAACCTGACCCTTCACCACCACCTTAACCCTGTTTGGACTTTAGTAGCAGCAACTGCACAAAGTAGTTAGTTTTAGGTCAGGCACTTTGAGACATTCCTGAGACATGGCTGATCTGTATCTTAACTCCACCTACTCACCTTAGTTTCATATCCCTTAATACCCTTACCTAACAAAAATCTATCAATCTCAGTTTTGACATTTTCCATTGACCGAGCCTCAGCAGATTTTTGCAGGAGAAAGTTCCAGATTTCCACCACCCTTTGTGTGAAGATGTGCTTCCTGACATCACCCCTGAACACCGAACTCTAATTTTATCCCCCTTGTTCTGGACTCTCCCACCAGAGGAAATACTTTCTCTCTATCTACCCTAGCAAATCTTTTAATTATCTTAAACACCTCAATTAGATCACCCCTTAATCTTCTATACTCAAGGTAATACAAGCCTAGTCTATGCAACCTGTCCTCATTATTGAACCATTTTAGCCCCGGTATCATTCTGGTGAATTCTTTATATTTTATTTGCACTTCCCCCCCTTTCTTGAAGGCTGAAGGGGGAGAGGTTGAAGCAGTGATGATATTGTATGTGGGACCATGGGCTGATGGCCTGAGGAACTGAGGAAGGACCTGTCTTGGGCACCAATATAATCGCCTGTTCATCTTCATTTCCCAATGTCATATGCATTCCCCATCCAAGTCTAGTATAAATAAATCAATATACTATTTACATGGTTTGAGCTAAAGATTCAGCTCCTGATCTAGTTGTGTGGAAAGCGTTGTTCTTCAATAAGTAAAGGCCATTATTTTACATACCTTATTAATTATTGAGTCATTGCACTCAAGCGTCCTGTTCATACCCTCCAGATGAGCATAGAGTCGTTCAAGATGTCAAAGCCTTCTCGTCACTTGCTTTAAACCTACCCCCACACCTTCATAATCCTCCCTCGCTTCCTCAGGCCATTTACCCAAAATATCATCTGTCCCACGTACAATACAGTCACTGCTCAAATTCCTACCCCCTTAATAGCATATTAACAACAACAATGTGCATTTAGATAGCACCTATACCATAGTAAAAATATTAGGACAGGTGACCAAAAGCTTGGTCAAAGAAGTAGGTTTTAAGCAGTGACTGAAAGGAGGAGAGAGAGATGGAGAGACAGAGAGGTTTAGGGAGAAAATTCCAGAGCTTAGGGCCGAGTTAGCTGAAGGCACGGCCGCCAATGGCAGGTCAAAGATAATCAGGGATGCTCAGACGGACAGAATTGGAGGAGCGCAGGGATCTCGGAGAGTTGTAGGGCTGGAGGAGATTACAGAGATAAGGAGGGGCAAGGCCATGGAGGGATTTGAACACAAGATTAAGAATTTTTAAATTGAGGCATTGCCGGACCGGGAGCCAATGTAGGTCAGCGAACACAGGGGTGATGGGTGAGCTGGACTTGGTGCGAGTTAGGACACGGGCAGCCGAGTTTTGGATGGGCTCAAGTTTACGGAGCTCGCAGTTTGACACAGTCGCCAACACTCTATGATGATGCAACTTATACGCTGTTTTTAATAATATTACAACGAACTCTCAGACGTTGCATAAGAATATCCAATGTAGTTCAATTTCAGTCACTAAATATTCGATAACCCAAAGACAGTGTCTAGTGCCAGCTATGACATTTCTGTCATAATGTTAAAACTTGGGATGCTTGCACAGCTAGCACTCGGCAGAAGAATGTGAGAAAGCATAGAACAAGAGTAGGCCATTCAGACCCGTCAAGCCTTTACCTCCACAGATCATGTACAATCTATCCCATCATGGACTCTATCTACCCTGCCTATTTAATCTTCAGAGGGACAGTTCTGCAAAAAATATTTGCCAATCCCCAAAAACAATTCAGCAAAATTCAATACACCTATCCATCCACTGATCTCCATTGGCTCAGTGGGTAACACTGTTGGGCACACTTCTAAGTCAGAAGGTTGTGAGTTCAAGTCCCACTCCCAGAGACTTGAGCACAAAATCCAGGCTGACAGTCCCAGTGCAGTGCTGAGGGAGAGCTGCACTGTCGGAGGTCTGCCCTCTCAGGTCGTAAAACATCCCAGGGCACTATTTCGAAGAAGAACAGGGGAGTTCTCCCCAGTTTCCTGGCCAATATTTATCCCTCAACCAATGTTACTATCGAAAACAGAAGATCTGGTCATTATCACATAGCTGTTTGTGGGAGCTTGCTGTGCACAAATTAGCTGCAACGTTTGCCACATTACAACAGTGACTGCACTTTAAAATATACATAACTGGCTGTAAAGTGCTTTGGGGTGTCCCGAGGTTGTGAAAAGCTATATAAATACAAGTCTTTCTTTCACTGGTGTATCTTAGAATTCTGCTCTAAGAGAAGTTTGATCTCTGACCAAAAATAAAACGTACCTCTGTCACAATACTGGGGAATGAGCCGTTTTCAAAAACCCACCCATCCTGGCACGTTGTAAGTGGCAGATCTCGGGAGCCATTCCGGACAAAGGACAGTGGATTCTCGCAGCTGCCTGAAGAGGAATTCCAGTCTACATCGTATCTCTCGCACTGACTATACGAGGAGCTGCCAGATCGCCCCACAGGCAACGTGTAATTCTTCTCCTGTTCCAGAGACCAGTTGCACTTGTCTCTCAGTCCAGTCACCCCAGGACTCCTGCACCAGTGGTCGGGAGTAACCGCTAAAAAAACAAATCCGACGTACAGATAGGAGAACATTGCCGAGGTCAAATATATCAGAAAGAAAATCATCTTTTGATATAGTCCAAAGCCTCCTACTTCCACTAAAACATCATCGAAAGTCGCCATTGCAAAAAAGGGTCTTCTCCAACCCCTCAGTAGAAGGGGCTTCTGATGGGGGGGCTTGTCTACGCACAGATCTGTTTACCTGCCGGTTATCAGCAGCCTTGTGTTCTAGCAACTGACTGGAGAGCAAAGGTCTACTAATTAACAGTGTAAATCGGTGGTTTATCCTAGTTAATAAGTCAATAGACAAGCTACTAGTCATATTTAGGATGGAGACAGTTCAGATCAGGCTTGCAAAGAAACAAAGAGCCAATAATTTTGATATTTCAACAATGTAACACCAACATTGTAAAAATGAAAAATAAATCCAGTGTGCTTCAGTGTATGAATTACTTGATTTTGGCTCTAATTTCTCAGCCGTTAGTGCAGTGCTGAGGGAGTGCTGCACTGTCGGAGGTGCCGTCTTTTAGATGAAACATTAATCCGAGGCCCCGTCTGCCTCTCTCAGGTGAACGAAAAAGATCCCACGGCACTATTCGAAGAAGAGCAGGGGAGTCCTGGCTAATATTTGTCCCTCAACCAACACCTAAAAGCAGATTATCCAATCATTATCTCATTGCTGTTTGTGGGAACTTGCTGTGCACAAATAGGCTGTCACTTCTCTCTACATTACAGCACTTTGGGATATCCTGAGGTTGCGAAAGGCGCTATATAAATGCAAGCCTTTCTATATCAGATGAATGACATTATCAGTGAAGCAAGCTTCAGAATTGAAGCCACGATGCCACCCCGTAGGGTGCCAATCCTGCCCACCTCCCTTATCCCATTTAAGATTTGGAAAAAGGTGACAAATCGGCCTGGGTGATGGCAAAACGTGACAATGTCAGTACACCCATACTAATTCAGTACCGCAATACAGAGTGAAATATTAACTGAAACCTTCTGAAAATATTTCTGGAATTAAAACCTGCTGTATAAATAGATTATGTACTGGGGACCAGTGAGTTACGGGAAAGAAACCACTTACGTTGTGGCCAGTTTGTTCTTCAATGTCTCTTGGTGGCTTATTTTACATATATCTCCGATTCCCAATGTGCGCCTCGAAACAAAAACTGTGGAGACGGGAGGGCTTCAGTTCACTGATCTTGGACAGATACACTGCATTGCAACATTAAGATTAGAGTGGATGATTAAATGATAAAATCAAAGGTCAACTTTCCAGCTGACCCACAGTTGAGACTTTGCATACAAAGGGTCCAACTTTCAAAGACTTTACACTGAAGCCAATGTCGTTTATGCTTTTTATTTTAACATCAATGAATGAGTTTCAAATAAATGCAAAATACTGCGGATACTGGAAACCTGAAATAAAAACAGAAAATGCTGGAAATACTCAGCAGGTCAGGCAGCATCTATGGAGAGAGAAACAGAGTTAACGTTTCAGGTCTTTCTGACGAAAGTTCAAGCGTTAACCCTGTTTCTCTCTCCACAGATGTTGCCTGACCTGCTGACTATTTCCAGCATTTTCTGTTTTCATTTCAGATTTCCAGCATCCGCAGTATTTTGCTTTTGTATTAACGTTTCAGATTGATGACCTTTCATCAGAACTGAAAGATATTAAGAGATGAACAGCTTTTAAGCAAATACAAAGCCTGGGAAAAAGGGAAAGGTCTGTGATTGGGGGAGGGCAGGACATTAAAGCCGCGAAATTCGACACCTTAGCACTGGCTGTTAAGGCCAGCTTTGGCAAAAAAATGGTGGCTGTCTCGCTTCCACCTGCTTCTGGCACAGCCCGCGGTGGCCGCCATTTTGGGCATTTCGACAGTGCGGCCATTGCCTGCGTTCACCAGAAAAATGCTAATCAGTCAGATGGTGACGTCACTCAGCGTGCAACACTGATTTGACGCACGACCTGCTATTTTGGACGTCATCGCTCGACTGCACGCCCTCTCCAAATCACTTACAGCTGAACATGCGTCCAGCTACATGAGGGGCCACCACCACCGGTATTTAAAGGGATCATCAACAACTTTTAGGTGACTTGCTATTTGATTTCTACTGGCTCTGTGTAAGTTTGTGCAACTGTTTGGAGCTTTCTAGTTATTAAAAGTTGGTGAGGTGACTGGGAGCAGTGCTACAAGTGGAGAAGGCCTTGCTTCTGAATTCAAGGGTTCTGGTCAGACCACTTGTTCCCAGTCATGGGTGCTCGACATGCAGACCCCCTCGCGCTGCAACATGATAGGGAGATGGAGCAGAGGCAACAAAGAGGACAAGCTGCTTGCAGAGGGAGGAGGAGGAGGACACTCAGCCTTACCAACCTAGGGTCTTCGGAAAGCATTTCTCCTACCTTCACTTAAGCGAGGAGCAGTGTATTAGGAGGCTCCGCTTCACCAAGGAGGTGGTCACAGAACTCTGCCACCTCCTGCAACCAGACCTGCAGCCTCAGCAGAGCGACCACGGCTCTCCCAGTGGCCCTCAAGGTCACCGTGGCCCTCAATTTTTTCGCCACCGATCCTTTCAGTCTGCAGCAGGAGACGTAGCTAACATCTCCCAGTTCGCTGTCCATCGCTGCATCCGGGAGGTCACAGAGGCTCTGGACTCCAGGAGAAGGAACTTCATTGTCTTTTCTCTGAGCAGAGAAGCAGGACGAGCACGTATATGACTTTGCCAGGATATCGGGCTTTCCCATGGTGCAGGGTGCCATCAACTGCACACATGTGGCTTTGTGGGCGCCGCATATCAATCCTGAGAGGTACCGCAACTGCAAAGGCTACCGCTCGCTTAATGTGCATTTGGTGTGCGATCACACATAGAAACATAGAAGATAGGAGCAGGAGTAGGCCATTCGGCCCCTCGAGCCTGCTCCGCCATTTAATGAGATCATGGCTGATCATCCAAATTCAGTACCCTGTCCCTGCTTTCTCCCCATATCCTTTGATCCCTTTAGCCTTAAGAAATATATCTAACTCCTTCTTGAATATATTTAATGAATTGGCCTCAACTGCCTTCTGTGGTAGAGAATTTCACAGGTTCACCACTCTCTGGGTGAAGAAATTCCTCCTCATCTCAGTCCTAAATGGCTTACCCCTTATCTTTAGACTGTGACCCCTGGTTCTGGACTCCCCCACCATCGGGAACATCCTTCCTGCATCTGGTCTGTCTAGTCCTGTTAGAATTTTATAAGTTTCACACCCAGCACATCATGATGGTGAATGCCCAGTATCCTTACAACAGTCATGATGCCTTCATCCTGCGCCAGTCCACTGTGCCAACAATCTTCCAGCCACCACATCGAGCTTGAGGGTGGCTGCTCGGAGACAAGGTCTATCCAATTTACACCTGGCTGATGACACCCCTCTGCAACCCTACCACTCGTGGGCAGTAGTCATATAATGAGAACCATGCTGCCATGAGGAACCTCATCCAGCAGACCATCAAGGTGCTAAAGCAATGGTTCCACTGCCTTGAGCGCTCGGGAGGAGCACTCCAGTACTCGGCTGAGCGGGTTTCCTATTTCGCGGTGGTCTGCTGCATCCTCCACAACTTGGCCATTATGAGGGCGCAGCCCTTGCCAGCACAGGTTCCATGATCACCTCAGGAGGAGGAAGAATCATTACAGCAGAAGAGCAGAGGGGGAAGGAAGTGTGGGAAATCTGGTAAAAAGGAGAAGGCACCCATGGCCTGGGAATGTGACGGGTAGACCCCAGGGGTGTGGACCATCCAGCCGGCCGTGTACTGATAAATGATCCCCAACCCAAGCACCAGCCCACACTTTCTCCACTCCACAAGCTTCAAATGTTCCTTTACAATTCTCTATCACCAGTGATAAAGCTTAGGGGGGAAAGGCAGAGGAAGGCAACGCACGGGAACCTCACTCACCCCCATTCATTCGATGTAATCATGCCACAGAAAGAAAGAAAATTAGAACTAAATTATTAATCACATGTAATGACTTCAGTCACCAAAGCTCTCAATGGACATCAGATCATAGCATAACACTGCTTAAGACAGTGGAGATAGATCAGGAAATCCTAGCTCAATATTGAGGAGAATGCAGTTTGATGCATGGAAGGGCTGCTCTTCACAAGGGGTCTGTCTGGAGTGTGGCAAGAAATCCCTTTCATCGCTGGCCTGAGGTAATCCATGGCGACATGCCATCACACTGCGATAACATAGGACATAGGAACAGGAGGAGGCCATTCAGCCCCTTGAGCTTGTTCCGCCATTCAATGAGATCATGACTGATCTGTATCCTAACTCCATTTACCCATTGTTCCCTATCCCTTAAAGCCCCTACCTAACAAAAATCTATCAATCTCCATTTTGTAATTTTCAATTGACCCAGCCTCAACAGCTTTTTGGGGGAGAGAGTTCCAGATTTCCACCACCGTAACGTGAATGCACTTTTCCAGAGTCTGGAAGTTAAAAATTACACGGCCGGATTTTTTGGCTCACAGGTTGCAAGACATTTGGATAAGTTAATTATTTTAACTCAGTGACCTGTTAAAATTACTTTTCTCAATCTTAGTAGCAATGTGGAGTAACACAGAGGATGAAATCCGAGCTGCTGAGAGTCTGTCTGCCCGTGTACAAAACAAAGGGCCCTACTTTGTGATTACGATTTCTTTTTCATCAGAAGTACTAAGAGGAGGAACTTACTCTCACTATTTTAGAAAATACTCATAATTATGTATTATTATGCCTCGTGATTGTGAAATTGCAGCAATAAAATCCTGGCATTTACATTGGGGTTGATCACTAACTAGAGTTGCCAACTCTGGTTGGATGTATCCCTGGAAGTTTTGTCACATGACCTCCCACCTCCAACTGCCCCACCTCCACAGTCCCGCCATTGGTCACCCAATACATCCATCTTCACGGTGCACCACCTTCCCACACCAGTTGGAAACCTTCATTACCCTATCAGATGATTCTTGACTGTTATTCAAACAGCCTTTCCCCACCCCCACTCCCACATCTCCAATAATTCCATAACTAATTAAGAAAAGTGTTCAAATAAAATGAAAATAAAACATTTTTTAATGCCCCTGGCATAGTGGTTAGCACTGTTGCCTCACAGCGCCAGGGACCCGGGTTCGAATCCGGCCTCGGGTGACTGTCTGTGTGGAGTTTGCACATTCTCCCCGTGTTTGCGTGGGTTTCCTCCGGGTGCTCCGGTTTCCTCCCACAGTCCAAAAGATGTGCGGGTTAGGTTGATTGGCTATGATAAATTGACCCTTAGTGTTAGGGGGATTAAATACGTGGGGTTACAGGGATCGGGTGGGATATGTGTCGGTGCAGGCTCGATGGGCCGAAATGGCCTCTATCTGCACTGTGGGGTTTCTGTGATTCTGTGATTTATCTCCTGGGTTGCAGCATCCTGGAGATGAATCTATAATTCCTGGAGACTCCCTATCAGTAACTGGTAGCAAGTCATAGTAGTCTGCCTGTACAGCTATTGTTTCATTTAACTAAGATAAACTTTTGTGACAACTGTCTGATCCACTCTGTTCACCACCTCAGCATCCAGTTCAACCCCGAGCTGAGTTTCCGGCCCCATACGCTCTCCATTACAAAAACCACCTCCTTCCACCTCTGTGGCTGAAACCCTCACTGATGCCTTTGTTACCTCCAGACTCTTCTATCCCAATGCTCTCCTGGCCAACCTCCCATCCTTCATAAACTTCAACTCATCCAAAACTCTTTGGCCCGTACTCAATCCTGAACCAAGTCCTACTCATCCATCGGTCCTGGCCTTGCTGACCGACATTGGTTCTCTGTCCACCAATGCCTCAAATAAAAATTCTCATCTTGTATTTACATCCCTTCATAGCCTCAGCCCTCCCTATCTCTGTAACCTCCTCCAGCCCTACAAACCCTCCACCCCCTGAACTCTCTGTTCCTCTGATTCTAGCCTCTTGTGTAACCCCCTTCCCTTTGGCCCGCCATTGCCAGCCATGACCTCAGGCATCACACTCTGCAATTCTCTCCCTTAACCCTCCTCCCTCTCCTCCTTTAAAACCCTCCTTAAAATCCACCTCATTCACCAAGCCTCTGGTCAACCCTCCAAATCGCTCTTTGGCTCGGCATCCATTTTTTTATGCCTATGTGAAGCACTTTGCGATATTCTTCTATGTTAAAGGCTTGCAATTGAAAGCCTCATCAGTCACATCTACTAAGGCAGAAAACCTCAAGTAATTGTGGTGCAACAAAGCTCTATGATGCCAAGCCACTGACCACCATGTTGACCTGCCCATGTCTATCATTGTGTAAGTGCTCCTTTAGCTTCTAGCGGAGAAAGGCTTCCCTGGTGAAGCGGAGGTGGAAAGGGCACTTCCCGTTCGACATGCCCAAGTAGTACCAATGCACTGCATCCTTGCGTAATGACGGTTGTATGGAACTGTAAAGTCTGTGGGTTGTGCAGTTAATAAATACACAGACTTCAGAAGTAACAAACAAACAGGTCTTTACTATTCGAAGGTCCGGGCGAATCTGCCCCAGCAATCCTGCCACAACACTTATATACTGGTGTGGTCACTATCGGTATTACAGTATACAAAAGCCAAACAAATAGTGCCACACCTAAAGTAGTTCTCTTAAAGGTGAACGGTTACATACAATAGTTTCCTTAAAGGTAGACGGGTACATACACTACAATCCTCCCTTTTTAGCTTTCAACATACTAAGTCCATAGTGAACATACATTCTAACATATATACAGGTTTATGTAAGACAGTTCATAGATTCAGTCTTTCTGGGGGTTTCCAGATTCTGTCCGGATAACGCCGCAGTGGTGTCGGCATTTCAGGCGGGCTAGGAGATGCTTCTGGCAAGGTCGATTCGGCTTGAAAAGCCGTGTCAGGTTCAGCTGACTCCATTATTATTAGATCGGAAGTAGGTGTTCTGGGTATCTCAGTCTCGACCTTACCCGGATAAGGTGGTGAAGTCGGTTGCCCATTTGTGGCGGACCCTATGATTTGGTCAACATGGCGCCTTATTATATTGTCTCCAATGTCCACGGTGTACATCAACGGCCCCAGCCGTTTCCCAATAGTTCCAGGCTGCCATTTCTCAGTACGGTAGTCCCGGGCCAAAACTCGTTGACCGATCTGGAAAGATCTAGTGACCCTGTCGTTCATGCCCTGGAATTGCCGGTTCTCTACGTCTCTTCTGACGTTCAGTTTTAGTAAATCCAGCCGGCATCTTAGGCATCTATTACAAAACATCATTGCGGGAGTTTGATTTGTGACCGCATGTGTTGCATTTCGGTATGCCAACAAAAAGCTATCCACCTTATGTTGTAGACTTATGTTTTCATTACTCATGGCCTTTACGGCCTTCTTGAAGGTCTGGACAAACCTTTCAGCCAATCCATTGGAGGCGGGATGGTATGGGGCTGACGTGTAATGTTTAACCCCATTGCTCTAAGAATTTCTTGAATTCTTCGGACACAAATTGTGGTCCATTATCAGAACAGATCTGTTCCGGCAGGCCATTCCGAGCAAACATAGTCCTTAATACGGTAATGGTTTTTTCCGTGGTGGTGGTGGTCATCTTAATTACTTCCGGCCACTTGGAGTGGGCATCCACCGCTATCAGAAACATCGAGTCCATAAATGGACCAGCAAAGCCGATGTGTACTCTTTGCCAAGGCGATGAGGGCCACTCCCATGGATGCAGAGGAGCCTGGGGTGGCGCGTTCTGAACCCTCTGACATCCTAGGCAGTTCTTCGTGATCTCCTCTATGTCTCCATCAATGCCTGGCCACCACACAAACGCTCTTGCTAGATTCTTCATCTTTACTCCACCCAGATGTCCTTCGTGCAGCTCCTCTAGCACTTTCTTTTGGAGTTTGGGTGGAATCACCACTCTAGATCCACACATCAGTGTTCCTCGACACACTGACAGTTGTTCTTTCCTCTGTGCAAATGCTTGCAGTGTTGGTTCGCTCTGTGCTGGCCATCCCTCCACCGTTACATCATAGACTCGTGAAAGAGTCGGGTCATTCCTTGTCTCATTCTCAATCATTGAGTTTGTTATCGGTAGACACTCCACCACGGATGAGTGGAACAACTCTACTGGGTCCACTATACTCGCTTCTTCTACCATCAGCAATGGCAAGCGTGACAACCCATCAGCATTTCCATGCTGTTTAGACCCTTTGTACTCAATTTCGTATTGGTGTGCCCCAAGTAACACGGACCACCTTTGTAACCTTTGTGCTGTCATGGTGGAAACGGCCTTATTTGGGTTGAATATGGACACCAACGGCTGGTGGCCTGTCAGCAATGTGAACTTTTTACATTGTAGGTAATGGTTGAATTTCTTCACGCCCCACACAAGACTGAGGGCCTCCCTATCTATTTGGGCGTAATTTCGCTCCGTGGGTGTCAATGATCGGGACGCGAAAGCCACTGGCCTTTCCGAGCCATTTGGTAGCCTGTGCGAGAGTACTGCCCCAATTCCGTACGGGGAAGCATCGCAAGCTAGACGAAGGGGTAATGCTAGGTTGAAATGAGCCAGCACTTCTTCAGAGGTAATCAACTCCTTGCTTCTGCGAAAAGCCTTTTTGCATTCTTCACTCCACTTCCATGGTGTTTCTTTCCGCAACAGGTCATTCAGCGGATGCAGCACCGTGGATAAATTTGGCAGAAACTTGTGATAGTAATTAATCAACCCCAAGAATGATCTTAACTGTGATGCGTTTCCTGGAGCGGGGGCCTTCACGACCGCTTCTATCTTTTCAGGTGACTTATGCAGTCCCTCTCGGTCAATGACATGACCGCAGTATGAGATCCGTTTTTGGAAGAACTCACACTTCTTGCAATTAACCCGAAGGCCATACTCCTTCAACCTGGTGAGTACCAGTTTCAAATTCGTGAGGTGTTCTTCCTCATCTTTTCCCGTGATTAAAATGTCATCTAAGTAGCACTGCGTGCTTGGAATTCCTTGTAACACCTGTTCCATGGCCCTCTGCCAAATTGCTGGTGCCGAAGCTACCCCAAAGACCAGTCTATTGTAGCGATACAAGCCTCTGTGAGTGTTGATGGTAAGGTACTGGCGTGACTCTTCCTCGACCTCCATCTGTAGATATGCTTGAGCCAGATCTATTTTCGTGAAATGCTTCCCTCCAGCCAACGAAGCAAAGATATCTTCAATCCGCGGAAGCGGGTATTGTACCGTGTGAAGCACCGGATTCACAGTAATCTTGAAATCTCCGCAGATACGGACCTTCCCCGGTCCCCCTGGCTTATTACTTGGTGAGGACTTCATGACGGGAACAATGGGCGTGGCCCACTCACTCCAGTCCACTTTTGACAGAACCCCTGATCATTCAAGTTCTTCCAGTTCTGCCTCCACAGCTGGTCGTATTGCGTAAGGTACCGATCTGGCCTTACAAAACTTTGGGCTTGCATTCTCTGCAATCTTAACCTTTGCTTTAATTCCTCGCAGTGTTCCCAGTCCTTGCTGGAATACCTCCTTAGCTTCGTCCAATATTCTGGACAACCGTTCAGGTTTGACATCCTCTTTTTCGGAATCCACCGTCATGGTGTTTAGTGACTGCCAGTCCAACTTTATTTTTCGGATCCACTCCCGCCCCAGAAGTGGTGGTCCTCCCTCAGGCAATACATACAGGTCCAACCAGTGATGATCTTTATCCTTGTATCTCACCTTGACTTCTATCTTTCCGATGGGGACTACTTTGTGCCCCGTGTATGTCTGTAATACTAGTTCCGTATCCCGTAGTGGAATATGCTTGAAAAATTTCTTGTAGTCATGCTTATTCATGACCGTCAACGCCGATCCGGTGTCCACTTCCATTTTTACTTGGACCTTTGCAATCTGTAGCATTATCCAGATAGTTTGTCGGTCAGCTTCATTGCTCACGTTGTGAATTCTCAGACTGTCCAGTCCTTTGCATTTGGAGTGTGAGACCGACTTCTGTTCCCTCAGACTCTTCTTAGTCACCTCTTGCACCTTTCCGTACCATTTTTGTGGTGACTCATTGTTGTACGTTGCTCCTGACCGGCATACCTTAGCTATGTGCCCGATCTTGCCACATTTCCTGCATTCTTGGTTTTTAAACCAGCATTGATTCTGGTCGTGTGTTGTCTTCCCACAACGGTAGCATTTTATTGTGCTCGAAGTAATTTGGTCCACCCCTAGTGCCGCTGCCTTTAGCTGCATTTCCGCCGTTCCTTTCGCTGCGGCTTCGTGCGATGCAGCTATGAGGACAGCCCTGTCCAGTGTGAGGTCATTTTCTTCCAGTAGTCGCTTCTGCGTTCCTTCTTTGGACAATCCGCATACGAACTTGTCACGCAGTGCCTCTGTCAGATTCCCTCCGAACTGGCAGTATTTCGCTAGCCTACGCAGTTCGACCAAGTATTCCGCATTGCTTTCGTCTTTCCTCTGCGTTCTTGCGTAGAATTTGAATCGTTCAACCAGCATCAACGGTGTGGGGTTCAAGTGATCCTTCAGCACTGCTACCACATCATCGAAAGTCTGATCTGCCGGTTTAGCTGGTGAGAGAAGATGCTTCAACAACCCGAATGTTTTCGCACCCATCATGTTAAGTAAGGTTAAAGCTTTTTCATCCTTAGCTATTTTGTTAGCCTTACAATGTATCTCAATACGTTCTACGTACGTGGCCCAGTCTTCTATCTCCGGATTGAACTCGTTGATGTCCGCCCGCTTAGGCATCTTCCTTTCCTTGGGTACAACACAAGTATTTCTTTAAATATTCTTATTTATTTGTTTATTTCTAAGATGGCGGTTTTCCCGCGAAAATGGCGGTTTCCCGCTCTTTCCTTCTCACCCCGCCCACTTCAATGGCGGTTTCCCGCTTCTGTCGTCTTCTCCGCCTAATGGCGGCTTCCCGCGTTTCTTCCCGGTGGAAGGGGTACGCTTCCCCCACAGCGGACAGGTTCAGCCGCTGGCTGGCTTCCGCACAGCTCCCCTTACTCGGCTCTGTCTTTTCCTCCCGCCCGCACGGCTCTACCGGCGCTGGGTACACCCCGTTAACGGAGGACAGTTCAGCCGCTGGACTGGGTCTCGCGCAGTGTCTCTCTCCGTACCCGGCTCTGTCGCTCTCTCTCCCGCACGTTCGGTTCCACCGGCTCTGGGTACCCCGTTGGTGGAGAACAGCTCAGCCGCTGGACTGGCTCTCGCGCAGTCTCTCTCCCCTTGCTCGGCTCTGTCTCTCTCTCCCACCCGCACGGTTCCTGTTCGCCTCCCAGCCCTCTCGCAGACCGGTGTTTCCCTCCCCGGCTGCGGCTGGGTTTCTCTTCCTGCGCCTACTCCCAGTCTCAGCGCTTCGTGGCTGCGGTCGCTGCCCGGCTTTTCCCGCCGATCGAGGTCCGACTGTCTCACGACGCCGTTGGACCCGACTTTTCTGACCGGCTCCGTTCCCCCTCGACCGTGGTCGAGTGCACAGCCCTTATCCTCCGGATATTCTCTACCTCTTCCCCTACTCACAGTCTCCGCGGCCGCCTTGTTCCCTGCTGATCGGCTCACTCCGCACCGTGGTAAAAGGGTAGTCAGTGCCTGTTGCTGATGAACTTTTGTTGCTAGTCTGCTTCCTTTCTGTTGCTGCCGCCTCGTGTTTTCTCTTTCTGTTGCTGCAGCCTCGTGTTTTCTCCCAGCAGCACGACGAGGGCGGTTGCCTCTCTTCGACGCTCTTCGCTGCTTTGGTAGTCTTGCCGCAGGGTACGATCGGACTCGTCGCCACTGTAAAGTCTGTGGGTTGTGCAGTTAATAAATACACAGACTTCAGAAGTAACAAACAAACAGGTCTTTACTATTCGAAGGTCCGGGCGAATCTGCCCCAGCAATCCTGCCACAACACTTATATACTGGTGTGGTCACTATCGGTATTACAGTATACAGAAGCCAAACAAATAGTGCCACACCTAAAGTAGTTCTCTTAAAGGTGAACGGTTACATACAATAGTTTCCTTAAAGGTAGACGGGTACATACACTACAGGAACCACCCCTCAGGTGCAGGAAGACCTCCCTCTGGTCACTCCTCTCCAACTCTCTCAAACCGCCAGAGAATGCGAGGAATTACCAGAGGAGTCTCCATCATAACATGGTAGGGTGCATAAAATTACTTCTCCAAACTCCCCAAAATGTTGCAGTGAAAAAATAGCAAAATCCCCCAAAGATAAGTCAAAAACAAAAGGAACAAAAGCATCCAACTAAATCCAAGTCCAACTCGTCCTGTTATTCACCCATAGACAAAGTATCTGTTTCAGGACTGCCATTCAAACCATCAGTTCCACTTTTGAGTGCAGAATCATCTCAGTGTCCAGCAGATTGGAACTTCTTAATCAGGGGTCATCAATATAAGGTAGTCAATAATTAATCCAATAGGGAATTCAAGTGAAACTTCTTCACTCAGAGTGGTTAGAATGTGGAGTTTGTTACCACAGGGATCGGTTGAGGTGAATAGCATAGATGCATTTAAGGGGAAATTAGATAAGTACATGAGGGAAAAAGGAATAGAAGGAAATGCTGATAGGGTGAGATGAAGAAGGGTGGGAGGAGGCTCGTGTGGAGCATAAACACCAGCAGGCACCGAATGGCCCGTTCCTATGGTGTAAATTCTATGTAATATGTACAATATCCCATTATTCTAGATAATTCTGAACCAGCACAGCACATCTATAAGATATTTATGTACGGGCTGTGTACCCACCCGTAGGGACATCGGAAATGCAGGTTTCAGGCACACGAAGCGCATGCGCTGAAAACCGGCACTTCCGATCTGTCAGGAATCCTCTTGACAGATCGGATGCCTGCCCTGGAGAAGGGCCTCTGCGGTCGTAGAGTTCCGCTTTCTACAGAACCTCCGCCCACAGAAAACCCTTAGAAATCTTACGCCTGGTAAAAGCAGGCATAAGGTCTGCTTTTACCAGCATAAGAGTTTAAAAAAGTAAAAAATACCTTTTTTTTCCCCAACTCATTTATAATTTAGAAATACTTTTAAAAAAGGTAAGTTTATTTTTAGCCCTGTAAAAATCATTAATTATTTTTTTCAAAAAATGTAATTTTTGTTTAAAATATTTAATTTAATGTAATTTTAACTTTTTTAAAACGTGACGGTTTTTAAAAGAATTATTTAATGTTTTAAAGTGTTTTTGGGGTGATTTCCATTCATATATTTGACAGGTCCCTCTGTCAAAAGTATGAAGGGAGATTCCCTCCTTTCATTGGCTGGCCTGGCCCACATGATCCCAGGGATGCTTGCGAATTGCATGCGCCTCTGGGGTACGTGGGCCCTGTGCATTTTGACTGTGGACAGGCCCAGGAGTGGAAGTGTCCGGACCTCTGGAGCCCTCAGGTAAGGATGTAGATTTTTTTCCGACAGGAGGCATCCGCACGCTGGAAGCCTCCTATTGGAAATTACGGGACATTTTAACAGCTAGAAATGGCCTTCCACTGCCAGCATTTTTTGCAGACCTACAGCATTACTTGGGCATTTCCCAGACAAAACTCAGGAAACTGCATGCCAGGGTTCTTTGGTTATCTTTAGAGGGTTCAATGGGGGTCTTGCAATCCATCAGCAAGGGCCTCCAGCAAACCCAGCACAGCCCACTTGTAAAGAACTAGGCAACAAGAGGCCTACTCACAGATTTTGCACAGCCTGCACACTCTCCCCAACATGCACAAACAGCTCATCTGACTGGAAAATATCCCCTTACATTTTTAATACAATTTCAGCTTCCCCATTGATCCATTTCAGTCTGGCTATTGGCCTTTGAGGAGATGATATGCCTGATTAAGTTGTTACACTGAATAGCACTTTTGGTCACCTGCCCTAATATCTCATGTGGCTCAGTGTCAAATTTTGTTTGGTAACTGTAGTGTATGTAACCTGTACCACCTTAAGAGGATACCTTAAGGTGATGGACTACTTTTTGATGGCTCCTGTACATTGTAGTACCGGTGGTGACCACACCGGTATATAAACCCTGTGGAGCAAAGTGTATTCCAGTTCAGCCCTGACCCTCAATTACTAAAGACCTGTTTAATTATTTCTGTAGTCTGTGTCCAGTTATTCAGCATAACTACATTTGGAAACACAGACTCAACAGTGGTGACGAGTCTGATCTTACCTAGCGGCAGTTGCATCAAAGGAAGCTTCGCCTCTGAAACGGGCGTCGATCAAGGACATCCACCCTCAACATCCTGCTGGGCACTGCATAGCACGGGAGGCAATCGGGAACCCGGGTTGGTTTCTGGCCACGAAGTCAAACATCAGTGAACATCCCTTCGACGACAGCGGCGGGTAAGCCCGATCGAGCGGCACGGGGGGGGAAGTCGGCCGAGTTGTCAGTAAGAGAAGGGGAGGGAAACGACGAAAAGGGCGGAGAACACGACCGCAGCCGGTGTCAGGGGCCGGACTGCAATCGGGGCAGAGACGCGCAGCAGCCAGAAAAGCGTTTATGTCCACAAGGACCGCGGGAGCGGCGGGGAACAAGAGCAGCAGCGTAGGGGAAAATAAAGGACCGCTGGGAGGCGAGAACGGCAACAGCGCGGTAATCGCCATTTTGAGTCGGCGGGGGAAGACGACAAGCGCGGGAAAAGCCGCCAAGCGCGGGAAGCCGCCATTTTGAAAAAAAAATAAATAAATAATCATATCCGAAGGAAAGGAAACTCAACAAGGATGCCAAAAACGGGTAACATCACTGCTTTTAATAGCGATGTGGAAGATTGGGCCACTTATGTGGAACGCGTCGAAGTTTACTGTACAACGAATGAGGTACCGGAGGATAAGAAAGCACTAACCCTATTAAACTTGATGGGTGCGAAGACGTACGGGTTATTAAGGAACCTTGTAACACCAGATAAACCGGTAGGAAAGAGTTTCGCGGATATTTTTACTATCCTGCAAGAGCATTTAAACCCCACGCCGCTGCTGATAGCGGAACGATTTAAATTCTACAAAAGAATTCAACTTAAAGAGGGAAGCAACGCTGAATTCTTAATCGAACTGCGCAAGTTATCAAAGTACTGTCAGTTCGGTACAGGACTAGCAGACGCACTGAGAGATAAGTTTGTGTGTGGGCTCCTAAGGGAAGGAACCCAGAAGCGACTGCTAGAGGAAAAGGATCTTACACTGGACAAAGCTTTCAGCATTGCAGCATCGCACGAGGCAGCAGCACGAGGCGCTGCAGAGATACAGCAAAGGCCATTGGAATTCAGCACCAATAAAATGGCATTGGGCGCAGTAAAGTGCTATCGTTGCGGAAGGACAACGCATGACCAGAACCAGTGCTGGTTCAAAGATAAAGAATGCAGGCAATGTGGCAAACTTGGTCACATAGCGAGAGTATGCCGGTCAGGAAAGAAGACCAGCAGCAAAAAGTCGCCGCAGGAGAAGTACAAAAAAGTACACAAGGTGACAGAGAACAGTTCGGATGAACAGAAGATGGATTCAGACTCCAGCAGTAAGGAACTGGGTTGTCTAAAAATACATAATGTGGGTAACACAGCAGACCACCAAACTATCTGGGTCATGCTTCGGATAGCAGGAGTCCAAGTGAAGATGGAATTGGACACTGGATCGGCATTGACGGTCATGAATAAGCAAGATTACAAAAGGTTATTGTCGCACATTCCCCTGAGGGATACGGAGATTGTATTGAAAACATACACGGGGCAAATAGTATACCCCATCAGAAAGATAAAAGTAAATGTGGTCTACAATGGTAAAGAAAGTCAGGAAATGGACTTGTATGTGTTACCTGATGGAGGTCTGCCACTACTGGGACGGGAATGGATCCAGAGAATAAATGTGGACGGGCATTCCATACAAGCACTGACTGTAGATTCCAGTAAAGAGGACGACGTCAAACCTAAACGACTGTCCAAAATATTGGACGATGCTAAGGAGGTGTTCCAACAGGGACTGGGAACACAAAGGAATTATGGCAAACATCAAGGTTGAAGAACATGCAAACCCAAAATTTTTCAAAGCCAGACCGGTACCTTATGCAATACGACCTGCTGTGGAAGCAGAGCTGGAAGGGCTAGAACGTTCAGGAGTACTGTCAAAGGTGGACTGGAGCGAATGGGCCACACCCATTGTTCCTGTCATGAAGCGTTCGTTGAGCAACAAGCCGGGGGAACCTGGGAAGGTTCGCATCTGTGGCGATTTCAAGATCACTGTTAATCCGGTTCTTCACATGGTGCAATATCCGCTTCCGCGGATTGAAGATATCTTCGCTTCGCTGTCTGGCGGGAAACACTTCACCAAGATAGACCTGGCGCAGGCGTACCTACAGATGGAAGTTGATGAAGCGTCACGCCAGTATCTCATGATCAACACACACAAGGACTTATACCGGTATAATAGACTGGTTTGTGGAGTGGCATCGGCTCCAGCGATTTGGCAAAGGGCCGTGGAGCAGGTATTGCAGGGAATTCCAGGCACACAATGCTACCTGGACGACATTCTGATTACAGGAGATGATGATAAGGATCACCTCGCGAATTTGGAGCAGGTGCTCACCAGATTGAAAGAATATGGGCTCAGAGTTAATCGCCAGAAATGTGAGTTCTTTCAAAAGCGAATCTCGTACTGCGGCCACGTCATTGACCAGGAGGGGCTCCATAAGTCACCTGACAAGATCGAAGCTGTTGTGAAAGCTCCCGCTCCGGAAAATGTATCCCAGTTGAGGTCGTTCCTTGGGTTGGTTAACTATTACCACAAGTTTCTTCCAAATTTATCCACGGTGTTACACCCGCTGAACACTCTTTTGCAAATGGGAATACCATGGAAGTGGAGCGATGATTGTAAGCGGGCTTTTCAAAAAAGCAAGGCACTGATCACCTCTAAGGAAGTGTTGGCTCACTTTAACCCAACGCTGCCTATTCGCTTAGCTTGTGATGCTTCTCCATATGGTATCGGGGCAGTGCTCTCACATAAGTTTCCAAATGGCTCGGAAAGGCCAGTCGCGTTCGCATCCAGATCATTGATCTCCGCAGAGCGCAACTATGCTCAGATAGATAGGGAGGCTCTCAGCCTCGTGTGGGGAGTTAAGAAATTTAACCATTACCTGCAAGGCCAAAAGTTTACGCTGCTGACAGATCACCAGCTGTTGGTTTCCATTTTTAACCCTAAGAAGGGTGTTCCGGTTATGACGGCGCAGAGGCTTCAGAGATGGTCCCTTTTCCTAGGGGCACATCAATATGATATCAAATTCAAAGGTACAAAGCAACATGGTAATGCTGATGGGCTGTCGCGCCTGCCACTACCTACAGCGGAAGAGGCACCGGCAGTTGACCCTGTCGAGATATTTCACTCGACCATCATCGAATGCTTACCAGTCACCAATGCGGGTATTGAGTGAGAGACCCGAAATGACCTGACACTGTCTCGGGTCTACGAGTTGACAGTGAAGGGATGGCCAGCACATGGCGACCCACTGTTACCAGCATTCTCAGCCAGACGAGAACAGCTGTCCGTCTGTCAAGGAACATTGATGTATGGAACAAGGGTGATTATTTCTCCTAAATTAAGGGAGAGAGTTCTGAAGGAACTGCATGGTGGTCATCTGGGGGGAGTCAAGATGAAAAGCCTTGCTAGGGCTTATGTGTGGTGGCCAGGTATCGACAAACAAATAGAGGATCTGAGTAAAAACTGCTCAGGGTGCCAAAAAGTTCAAAACGCACCTCCAATTGCACCGCTGCATCCGTGGGAATGGCCTTCAACCCCATGGCAATGTGTGCATATCGACTTTGCAGGTCCATTCATGGATTCCATGTTTTTGATAGCAGTAGACGCACATTCTAAATGGCCAGAAGTGATTAAGATGTCGACCACTACCTCTGAAAAGACGATCGCAGTTCTAAGAACCATATTTGCAAGGAATGGGTTGCCGGAACAAATATGTTCAGACAACAGACCACAGTTCGTGTCAGAAGAATTCCAGAAATTCATGAAAAAGAATGGGGTGAAACACTATACATCTGCCCCATATCATCCGGCTACAAATGGGTTGGCCGAGAGATTTGTACAAACGTTCAAAAAGGCGATAAAGGCCATGAGCGAAGACCATATTCCACTACAACACAAGGTGGACAATTTCCTGATGGCATATCGAAACGCCACGCATGCAGTGACAAATCAAAGCCCTGCCATAATGTTCTATAACAGGAGGTTGCGGTCCCGGTTGGATTTGTTTAAATCCAATGTGCGTAGGGAAGTCGAAAACAAGCAATTCCAGCACGTAAATAACAAGGCCACTCGGAGTTTCGAAATAGGACAACCAGTGTTGGCCAGGGACTATAGGAATGATAAATGGCAATCTGGAACAATTCGTGCCAGACAAGGACCCTTGATGTACACGGTAGACGTTGGAGAGAACGTAATACGATGTCATGCTGACCAACTTGTGGAATCGAGAACAAGGGTCGACCCCATGTCTACGGCAGAGACACCAGTTGAAGAAGTTATTGAGCCTGTAGCATCTACATCAGACTCGAACGTACATGATGATGTTCAATCCATAGGAGATCAAATGGATGAGTCACCCCAGCAACGAGAACCAGAGACCCCTGAAAGGCGTTATCCGGCCCGGATCAGGAGGCCTCCTCAGAGACTGAATCTTTGAACAGTTTTGTGTGAAAGTTGTATATATGTTATCCATGTAATGTTTAAATTGGGGTGTACACTGTTAAGATAAAAGGGGAGGAATTGTAGTGTATGTAACCTGTACCACCTTAAGAGGATACCTTAAGGTGATGGACTACTTTTTGATGGCTCCTGTACATTGTAGTACCGGTGGTGACCACACCGGTATATAAACCCTGTGGAGCAAAGTGTATTCCAGTTCAGCCCTGACCCTCAATTACTAAAGACCTGTTTAATTATTTCTGTAATCTGTGTCCAGTTATTCAGCATAACTACATTTGGAAACACAGACTCAACAGTAACACTCCTGTGAAGCGCCTTGGGATGTTTTACTACGAGTTGTAGTTTTTGTTGATACATGTGCAAAGAAGGAGAGCAGGTGGCAGGTATCGCATATTGGCAGGTGTGGAAATGGGCATGGGCCCACCATGATTGGTTTTAATAAAATGTCCATTATAAAACAGTTGACAAAAGAGGCTCGATCTCCACGTGGGGTGGCTTCAGTAGTCTGGTGTGCTTGGCTGATGATGGAGCTATCCTTAGTGTCTTGCACGGTGGCATGGATATAACTTTGCCGTGGACATCCGTGTGCATATTGCACATACATCCACACACAATACTGGGAGGTTACTAATAGCATTCGGACATTCTTGTGTGGAAAAAGGGGGTAAAAGAATGTCGTGGTCCATAAGGGTGAACCTGTTGCCCTGCCCCAGTGTGGGGAACAAAGCCTCCTATACCAGGAAGTTTCACAACAATGCCACTGCGTGATGTGTGCACGGCCCAGATCAGGTCAGGTCCTATCATTCCGATGTTGCACCTGAATCGTACATTGTGTCAAGTTATGAGTTGAAAGGTAATGTATGTTTCTTAACCATTTTCTTTGTTTGATGTATCACGGAAGTACATACGAACAACAACAGACAGGGAAAAGGACTCTCTGGTCCATTCATCCTGTCCCGCACAATTGCGATACCTTGTGTATCACAACATATACACTCCACCCCACCCGAAACCATGTGATCGCCTGAGAAAGACAAAAAAAGTAAAAACCTAGGGCAATTTGGGGGAAAAATCTGGGAAATTCCTCTCCGACCACCCCCCCCCCTCACTCTGGCCCTGATAATTCCTTGCAGTATCTACGTTCCGTAAGAGATGATCTCCGCCCCAGCCAGAAACGGGTCCAGCTCTCGCTTGAAGGAATTCAGCGAATTAGCAACCACCGCACGAGACGGCAGCTGTAACGTCTGTGTGTAATTGAGACACAGACTGCAGAAGTTGGTTATAACAGGTGTTTACTGAATGGAGACAAAACTGTAACTACGATACAAAGTTACTGCACAGGCTTATATACAGGGGTGGTCACTACTGGTACTGCAGTATACAGGGGCTGCAGAATATAGTTCCTTCTTCGAGGTACATACACTACAATTCCTCCCCTTTTAGCTAAACAGTACATAACATTTGATTAATAATTAAATAACATATTTACAATTACAGTTGCTATATACATTAGCTGAAGTTAATCAATTATAAATTCAGTCTTTGAGGAGGCTTCCTGATTCTGTCCGGATAATGCCTCTTTGGGGTATCAGGTTCTTCTGGCAAAGTTGATTCGGGATCAACGTCGTCGTTTGGTTCGTCTGCTTCCAATATCACCGATTCTGAGGTAGATGCAATTGGTACTTCGGTTTCATCACCAGGTGTATAGGATCGTGGTGTAGATTTGACGTTTTCCAGTGACTCTAGAATCTGGTCAGCATGGCGTCTTACAATGCTCTCTCCAACGTCCACGGTATACATTAGAGGTCCTTGCCGTGTGCAGATCGTTCCTGGCTGCCATTTCTCTGTGCGGTAGTCCCGGGCCAAAACTGGTTGACCTATCTTAAAACTCCTGGTTGGCCTTTCATCCATATTCTGAAACTGCCTGTTCTCCACATCTCTTCTGATGTTTGGCTTAACCAAATCCAAGCGGCATCTTAGTCTTCGATTGAAGAACATCATGGCTGGAGTTTGGTTGGTAACCGCATGTGTCGCATTCCGGTAGGCAAACAAGAAGTTATCCACCTTGTGTTGTAGGGGTATGTCTTCATTACACATTGCCTTGATAGCCTTCTTGAATGTTTGAACGAACCTTTCAGCCAATCCATTGGTGGCTGGATGATATGGGGCGGATGTGTAATGCTTAACACCATTGTTCTTTAAGAAGCTCCGGAACTCTTCAGACACAAACTGTGGTCCATTGTCAGAGCAAATCTGTTCAGGCAGCCCATTTCTGGCGAATATGGTTCGTAAGACTGTGATAGTTTTTTCTGTGGTGGTTGAGGACATTTTTATTACCTCTGGCCACTTTGAATGTGCATCCACCGCAATTAAAAACATCGAGTCCATAAATGGACCAGCAAAATCAATGTGTACCCTTTGCCATGGAGATGAGGGCCACTCCCATGGATGTAGAGGGGCTTGTGGTGGGGCGTTTTGGACCTTCTGGCATCCTGTACAGCTCTTGGTCATCTCTTCGATTTCTCTATCGATTCCCGGCCACCACACAAACGCTCTGGCTAAGTTCTTCATTTTTACCCCTCCCAGATGACCCTCATGAAGCTCATTGAGCACTCTATCCTTCAATTTGGGTGGAATTACTACTCTGGATCCACACATCAAGGTTCCTCGGCACACTGACAACTGTTCTCTTCTCGGCGAGAATGCTGGCAACAGTGGTTCGCCATGTGCTGGCCATCCCTTCACCGTTAAATCATAGACCCTGGAGAGTGTCAGGTCATTTCGTGTTTCCTTTTCTATGTTTGCATTCGTCACAGGTAGACATTCGACTATGGTCGAGTGGAATATCTCCACAGGATCCACTGCAGGTGCTTCTTCCACCGTTGGCAACAGTAGGCGCGACAATCCATCAGCATTCCCATGCTGTTTAGTTCCTTTGTACTCAATGTCATATTGGTGTGCCCCTAGGAAAAGGGACCACCTCTGTAGCCGTTGTACTGTCATTATCGGGACGCCCTTCTTAGGGTTGAAAATGGAGACAAGAGGTTGATGATCAGTTAGTAGAGTAAATTTCTGTCCGTGCAGGTAGTGATTGAACTTCTTCACCCCCCACACCAGGCTGAGGGCCTCTCTGTCAATCTGGGCGTAGTTACGCTCGGCTGCAGTTAACGAGCGTGACGCAAAAGCTATCGGCCTCTCTGAACCATCAAGGGATTTATGTGACAGTACCGCTCCAACGCCGTAGGGAAACGCATCACACGCCAGTCTTATCGGTAGCAATGGGTTGTAGTGAGCCAATACTTCTCTTGAAGTGATCAGGCCTTTACACTTCTGAAAGGCCCGCTTACATTCATCGCTCCATTTCCATGCTACTCCAGTTTGTAGCAGGGCATTCAGTGGGTGCAGAATTGTGGACAAATTCGGCAAAAACTTATGGTAGTAATTCACCAATCCGAGGAATGACCTCAGTTGCGACACATTTTCAGGCGCTGGAGCCTTAACTACCGCTTCAATTTTGTCAGGGGACTTACATAACCCCTCTTCATCAATCACGTGGCCACAATACGATATTTGTTTCTTAAAAAACTCGCACTTGGGGCGATTGGCTCGTAGCCCATGTTCTCTTAGTCTAGTGAGCACCTGCTCTAGGTTGGCAAGGTGTTCACTGTCATTTTCACCTGTCACCAGGATGTCGTCCAAGTAACACCGAGTCCCCGGAATCCCTTGCAGGACTTGTTCCATCGCTCTTTGCCATATAGCCGGAGCTGATGCAACTCCGAATACCAGTCGATTATACTGGTAAAGACCTTTGTGAGTGTTTATCGTGAGATATTTCCTGGAGGATTCTTCAACCTCCATCTGCAAATATGCTTGCGCTAGGTCAATTTTTGTAAAACGTTTCCCTCCAGATAGGCGAAAATATCTTCTATCCTCGGAAGAGGATACTGTACCGTGTGAAGGACTGGGTTCACAGTCACCTTGAAGTCCCCACAGATGCGAACCTTCCTTGGCTCCTCAGACTTATTGTTTAATGTTTTCTTCATGACAGGAACGATGGGTGTCACCCACTCGCTCCAGTCTACCTTAGATAACACGCCTGCATTCTCCAGATTCTCCAGCTCTGCCTCGACGGCTGGGCGAATTGCATACGGTACCGGTCTTGCTTTGAAAACTTGGGAATTGCATTCTCTTCTATTTTTATCGAGGCGGTTACGCCTTTAAGAGTTCCCAGTTCTTGTTGAAATACCTCTTTAGCGTTAGCCAAGATTTTTGACAATCGTCCAGGTGTGACGTCGTCATCCTTTTTACCAGCCACCGTCAGTTCCTGAATGGAGAGGCAGTCTAAACTTATTTTTCTGATCCATTCACGTCCCAATAACAGTGGTCCACCATCTTGCAGTATGTACAGATACAATTTCTGTATTTCCTTGCCATTGTATTCGACAGGCACCCTTATTTTCCTTCTGGGGTATACTTTCTGCCCCCTATATGTCTTCAAGACAATGGGTGTGTCTTTCAAGGGTATGTGTGAGAATAGCCGCTCGTAGTCTCATCGATTCATGACGGTCAGGGCTGATCCTGTATCCAATTCCATTTTGACTTGGGACCCTGCTATCGTGAGGGTGACCCAAATGGTTCGGTGATCCTCTTTTGTGATTACGTTGTGTAGTTTGAGACAGCTTAGTCTCTTGTTCCCGGATTCACTATCGCTCTTCTGGTCTTCGGAACTACTGTCCATCATCTTTTGTACTTTCCTGTACTTTTCCTTAGTAGTCTTTTTGTTGTCGTTAGTCTTCTTCCCGAACCTGCAAACTCGTGCAATGTGTCCCATCTTTCCGCATTGCCTGCATGTTTTGTCCTTGGACCAGCAGTCCTTCTGGTCATGGGTTGTTCTGCCGCAGCGATAACATTTTTCAAATCCCCGTATCATTTCATGGGTGCCGTATTCCTGTGGCTTTTGCTGTATTTCCGCAGTTCCCCTTGCTGCTGCTTCGTATGATACTGCCACGCTGAAAGCCTTATCTAGCGTCAGCTCTTTCTCGGAGAGTAACCTCTTCTGGGTTCCTTCACTCAGGAGTCCACAGACAAATTTGTCCCGTAGGGTATCTGCCAGTCCTGCTCCGAACTGGCAGTGCTTTGATAGCTTGCGTAGTTCCGTAAGGTAATCAGCATTGCTCTCATCTTTATGCTGATTTCTCTTGTGGAATTTAAATCTTTCTGCTATCAGCAGCAGTGTAGAATTTAGGTGTTCCTGTAGGATATCAACAATTTCGTTAAAACTCTTCGCCATCGGTTTGACTGGAGTGATCAGGTTCCGCAATAGGCCATACGTTCTTGCGCCCATTAAGTTTAGTAGTACCGATGCCTTTTTCTCATCGGCTACTTCATTTGCCTTGCAATATACTTCGACTCTTTCCACATACGTGGTCCAGTCTTCTATTGCATTATCGAAGGCAGTGATATTGCCAGTCTTCGGCATCTTGGAGATCTAAGATGGCACCTCCCGCGCTTTGCCTTCTTCCCCGATTGAACAAAATGGCGCCTCCCGCGCTTTGCCTTCTTCCCCGCTGGATTAAGATGGCGCCTCCAGCGCTTTCTGTCTTTTCCGCTGCTGCTAGCACTGTTGCTGGCCTTTTTATGCCTTGATGGCGACGCCCTATGGTCTTTGCGCACTTCCCCCCCCCCGCACTGCTGCCAATGCCGCTCTCCGCGGTCCCCGTGGCAAACTGCAGCTCCTCGCGGCTTTCTGCGCTTCTAATTTCTTTTATTTTAATTACTGTTCCCGTCGTCAGAGCAGACCCTATGGGACACTTTCCTCCCTCTTCTCGGGTCTGTACGCTGCCCGGCTTCGTAGCACCGGCCGCGCCCTGTGTGCTCCACCCTCTCTCCTCTTCCCGACAACGCTGCTCGGCCCTGTTGAAAAGCCACCCGATCGAGCTCTAGCCCGCCGCAGCCCAGGAAGGATCAGTGTACTACCTGCCACCAGCCCGATTAGCTGGAACACCATAGACTGGATAACCAAGCCCAGCCCTCGACAGCCTCTCCTGCAAATCTTCGAATTCGATGAATCAGAAGGCGGTTGCCCACGGTCGACGCCCGTTTCTTCTGTTTGTTTGTTTTTTTCTTTTTGGATTTCTTCCTTCTGGCCTCGACCTCTAACAACTTCGCTTCAGGGATGGATCCCCGTGAGGTGGTGCAGAACTGTAGGTAAGTTCGGATCTGTTCGTCACCAGTGTAACGTCCGTGTGTAATTGAGACACGGACTGCAGAAGTTGGTTATAACAGGTGTTTACTGAATGGAGACAAAACTGGAACTACTATACAAAGTTACTACACAGGCTTATATACAGGGGTGGTCACTGCTGGTACTGCAGTATACAGGGGCTGCAGAATATAGTTCCTTCTTCAAGGTACATACACTACAACAGCCTGTTCCAGAGGTCCCCTATTCTCTGGGAAAAGGACCACCTCCTGACATCTAACCTAGATCTGGCCTCATACAACTTAAATTTGTGACCCCTGGTCCTCCTTAACCTATTTAATTGAAATAAACTGTCAGCTGGAAGGCAATATATTCCCATCATTATCTTACAAACCTCAATCAGATCATTTCTAAGCCTACGCTTCTCTAAAGTGGAGTCCCAGCTCTTTTAGCCTATCTTGATAACTAAGATGCTTTAAACTGGGAATTAGTCTAGTGGCCCCCCTCTGCACCCTCTCCAAAGCCTCAATCACCCACCATGTGAGGAGACTAAAACTGTACAAGGACAATAGTATGCCTTGTCTATACTCAATTATCCTATGAATGCGCCCCAACACCCTATTCGCTCTAATTATCGCTTCACGGCATTACATTTGAACCTTTAGAGATCTATGCACCAGAACGCCCAGATCTTTCATCTCCACCTTCTTTAATGCTTTTCCATGAAGGGTGTATGTATGTTGAGCATTCGCCCTCCCCACATGCATAACACTGCACTTTCCCAGATTAAACATTATTTGTCAGTCATGAGCCCAATCCCTCAACACATCAAGATCCACGTGAAACAGTTGAGCATCATCTACAGTCCTAACACTCGCACAGATCTTGGTATCATCTGCCAATTTGCAGATCGTGCTCCCAACACCTACTTCTGGGTCATTAATAAAAATAGTAAAGAGCAACGGTCCCAACACCGATCCCTGCGGAACACCACTGGTGACCAGTCTCCAAACAGATCCAAATCCATCTATAACTATTTTCTGCCTACATCCTCCCAGCCAGTTCTCAATCCAGCTCAATATATTACCACCAATAACAGAGTCTTTGATCCTGTAAAGAAGCCTCTTGAGAGATAGTGATTGGAAATTGCTTTTGAAAAACTAAAGATAACCTGGATGAGATACAGGTGATCAAAATGAGAATAGAACATGGCAATAAGCACTCCTGGTGGGATTCACGACTTCGGTGGTCGCCATCAGCCACTGGAGTTTTGAATATTGCTTTGCAGCATATATATCTTGGCTTTACAGATCCTGGGTGAAGAATAAGATAATGGCATTGAATCAACTGTCGGAATAGCAACTGAAACCTATACTGTATCAACCTCATGATACAAGAATTTGTAAGAAGAAATAAAAAGTGTGGATATAAGAACATAAGAAATAGGAGCAGGCCATTCAGCCCTTTGAGCCTGCTCCTCCATTCAATAAGATCATGGTTAATCTTCTACCTCAACTCCACCTTCCTACCCTATTCCCATATCCCTTGGTTCCCTTAAATATCCAAAAATCTATCGATCTCTGCCTTGAATATACTCAACAACTTAAAATCCACAGCTCTCTGGGGTAGAGAATTCCAAAGATTCACAACCCTTTGAGTAAAGAAATTTCTCCTCATCCCAGTCCTAAATGGCTGACCCCTTTGTAAGATTAGGATCACAGGCCACACACAGATTACCCAAAGGGTTTTAGCAGTTGCAAGGCTTTTATTAAAGAGCTACAGTTTTAAAGCATAATCAGGTATTATATATGGTTTAAGCTGAGTATAATAGACATACAACCCATGACAGTAGAGAGCGATCTACGACTCCCGAATCGGAATGCCACGACCGGATGGACGGGGAGGCAGTACGGTGGTCTCGGATTGGGTGGATTCCTGCAGTCTGCTGCAGCAGTCACTTCTGCTGGGTCATCTCTCAAGCTGTTGGAGGTGTGAGGCCGTCAGCCACCTCAGAGGCTAAACTTAACCAAGGTGTGAGGCCGTAGCCACCTCGGGGAAGCCTTCGCCCCCGACTGCCTGATTTCCCCTCTCGGTCGTCTATATTTATAGTTATTTCAGTGGGCTGGTAATCACCTGGTGTCAATCATTTGATCCCCATCCTATTGTCCAATTGTGAAGCGGGAAGGCAGCCCTCGCCATCCCTTTCTGCATGGCTGACGAGGCCTCCCTCCTATCTTTCTGAGGAATGTTTTGTTATGTTTCTTTAAGGACATTTTATGACTTTTCGGCTGCATTTTTGTCTATTATCCCACCACCCTGTGTTGTTTTGCATTTTACGATTCCCTTATCACTTCTATTTGTCTTTTGATGCTTGATATTCGACCTTGCTGGCATTTCTGCTTTCTGTTCCCGGCTGCATGTTGTCAGTCTCTGTTCTAAGGATTAAAACCCATCTTTGAATCGAACAGCTATTTCTTACACTTTATTCTGATACTGTGACCCCTGGTTCTAGATTCCCCAGTCACTGGAAACATCCTCCCTGCATTTACTTCGTCAAGCCCATTAAAAATTTTATGTTTCAATGAGATCACCTCTTATTCTTCTAAGCTCTAGAGAATAGAAGCCTTGTCTACTCAATTTCTCCTCCTCCCAAGAACTAGTCTGGTGAACCTTTGTTGCACTCCCTCTAAGGCAGGTATATCCTTCCTTAGGTACAGAGACCAAAACTGTCCACAGTACTCCAGGTGTGGTCTCACCAGGGCCCTATAGAATTGTATAAGACTGATTTACTCTTATACTCAAATCCTCTTGTAATAAAGGTCAACATACCATTTGCTTTCCTAATTGCTTGCTGTATCTGCATGTTAACTTTCAGTGATTCGTGTACAAGGACACCCAGGTCCCTCTGAACACCAACATTTCCCAATCTCTCACCATTTAAAAAATATTCTGATTTTCTATTTTCCTACCAAAGTGGATAATTTCACACTTCACCACGTTATATTCCATCTGACATGCCCTTGCCCACTCACTTAACCTGTCTAAAACCCTTTGCAGGCTCGTTGCATCCTCCTCACAACTTACTTTCCCACCTAGCTTTGTAACATCAGCAAACTTGGATACATTACACTCGGCCCCCTCATCCAAGTCATTGATGTAGAGTGTGAATAGCTGAGGCCCAAGCACTGATCCTTATGATACCCCACTAGTTACAGCCTGCCAACCTGAAAATGGCATGTTTATTCCTACTCTCTGTTTTCTGTTCGTTAACCAATCCTCAATCCGTGCGAATGTATTACCCCCAATCCCATGAGCCCCAATTTTGTTTAATAACCTCTTATGTGGCGCCTTATCGAATGCTTTTTGAAAATCCAAATACACCACATCCACTGGTTCCCTCTTAGCCACCATGTTAGTTACAACCTCAAAAAACTCTAACATATTTGTCAAACACGATTTCCCTTTCATAAATTTGTGTTGACTCTGCCCAATCCTATTATTTTTTTCTAAGTGCCCTGTTATCACATCCGTAATAATAGATTCTAGCATTTTCCTTGCTACTGACGTCAGGCTAACTGGTCTGTAGTTCCCTGTTTTCACTTACCCTCCTTTCTTAAATAGTGGGGTTACATTAGTTACCTTCTAATCCATGGGAACTGTTCTAGAATCTAGGGAATTCAATGCATCCACTATCTCTTCAGCCACATCTTTTAGAACCCTAGGATGTAGGACATCAGGTCCAGGGGATTTGTCAGCTTTTAGTCACACTAATTTCTCCAGTACTATTTCTTTACTAATATTAATTTCTTTAAGTTCCTCATTCTCACTAGACCCTTGGTACCCCACTATTTATGGAATTTGTTTGTGTCTTCTACTGTGAAGACAGATACAAAATATTTGTTTAATGTCCGTGCGATTTCCTTATTTCCCGTAATAATTTCTCCTGTTTCTGCCTGCAAGGAACCCATGTTTACTTTCACTAATCTCTTCCTTTTTACATAGCTATAGTAGATTTTACAATCTGTTTTTATGTCTCTCGCTAGTTTACTCTCATTCTATTTTCTCTTTCTTCATCAATTTCTTGGTCCTCCTTTGCTGAATTCTAAAATCCTCCCAATCCTCGGGCCTACTACTCTTTTTGGCAACATTATAAGCCTCCTCCTTTAATGTAATATTATTCTTAACTTCTCTTGTTAGCCACGGTTGGACCACTTTTCCCGTGGGGTTTTTATTCTTTAAGAATGCATATTTGTTGCGAATTATGAATTAATTCTTTAAATGTTTGCCATCGCTTATCTACCATCATATCTCTTAATCTAGTTTCCCAATCTACCTTAGCCAACTCACCCCTCATACATACGTAGTTTGCTTTGTTCAGATTTAAGACCCTAGTTTCGGATTTAACTAAATCACTCTGAAACTCAATATAAAATCCTATTCTGATCACTCTTCCCCAGAGGCTCCTTTACTACAAGGTTATTAATTAACCCCGTCTCATTGCACAATACTAGATCTAAAATAGTCTGTTCCCTAGTTGGTTCCTCAACATACTGAACTAGAAAACTATTTTGCATACATTCCATGAACTCGTCCTCCACACTATTACTACAAGTTTGGTTTGCCCAGTCTATATGTAGATTAAAGTCCCCCATAATTATCGTATAAACCTTGTTACATGCGCCTCTAATTTCCTGATTTATATTCTGCCCTACATTACAACTATTGTTTGGGGGCCTATAAACAACTCCCACCAGCATTTTCTGCCCTTTGTTGTTGCTTAGCTCCAACCAAACTGTTTCTACTTCTTGATTTTTGGAGCTAAGATCCTTTCTCTCTACGTTCTTTATCCCATCCTTTATTATCAGGGCTACCCCTCCTCCATTTCCATTTTGCCTATCTCTTCTAAAAGTTAAGTATCCTGGAATATTTAGCTCCCAATCTTGGTCACTTTGCAACCACGTCTCCATCATGGCTATCAGATCAAACCTGTTCATTGTGGCGGTTGGAGGCAGGAGGTCATGTGATGAAACCTCCAGGAATACGTCCAACCAGAGATGGCGACCCTAAATCAGACTCAACAAAACAAGTAATTAGCTGCTTTCGCCTGGCATATAACTCTAATCAGATAAATATTTCTATTCCATGCATAGTGTCATCTTAAGTTACAGGAACAAATAAACTTATAACAGAAGCTGTGCATAACTGATACACATATGAAACACAGACACAGAAAGAAATGGAGTGTGTGCTCACAAACAATTTGCTGAAAGTAAGATAGGCTTACAGTGCACGTGTGGTAAATAAGGTTGGTGAGCTGCAGGCACATATAGACACATGGGGATATGATGTTGTGGTGATAACAGAGACCTGGCTCAAAAAAAGGGCAGGATTGGGTACTAAATATTCCTGGATATAAGGTGTTCAGGAAAGATAGGGAAGGAAAGAAAGGCGGTGCGGTGGCAGTATTGATTGAGGAGAATATTACAGTGCTGGAGAGAGAGGATGCCCTGGGGGGGTCAAGGACAGAATCTATTTGGTTAGAGTTGAGAAACAGTAGAGGTGCCATTACACTACTAGGTGCATTCTGTAGGCCACCAACTAGTGGGAAGGATATAGAAGAGCAAATTTGCAGGGAAATTACAGAGAGGTGCAAGAACTATATAGTAGTGAGAATGGGTGACTTCAATCATCCCAATATAGACTGGGATAAAATTCTTAACTGGAGGAGGGCCACCTTCAGTGGGTTGAGAACGGAGCTGGCCCGGGTAAATTGTAATCAAAGATTGGCAGGCAAAACTGTAATTGAACAATGGGCTGCCTTTAAAAAGGAGATGGTTCGGGTACAGTCGTGGTACATTCCCACGAGGGGTAAAGGTAGGGCAACCAAAGCCAGAGCGCCCTGGATGATGAAACAGATAGAGAGTAAGATGAAGCAGAAAAAAGGAGGTGTATGACAGATGTCAGGTTGAGAATACAAGTGAGAACCAAGCTGAATACAGAAAGGTCAGAGGGGAAGAGAAAAACAAAATAAGAGGGGCAAAGAGGAAGTATGAAAATAGACTGGCAGCTAACATAAAGGGGAATCCAAAAGTCTTCTATAGGCATATAAATAGTAAACGGGTAGTAAGAGGAGGGGTGGGGCCATTTAGGGACCAAAAAGGAGACCTACACATTGAGGCAGAGGGCATGGCTAAGGTACTAAATGAGTACTTTGCATCTGTCTTTACCAAGGAAGAAGATGCTGCCAAAGTCATAGTGAAAGAGGAGGTAGTTGAGATATTGGATGAGATAAAAATTGATAAGGAGGAGGTACAAGAAAGGCTGGCACTACTTAAAGTAGATAAGTCACCAGGACCGGATGGGATGCGTCCTAGGATGCTGAGGGAAGTAAAGGTGGAAATTGCGGAGGTACTGGCCATAATCTTCCAATTTTCCTTGGATACGGGAGTGGTGCCAGAGGACTGGAGAATTGCAAATGTTACACCCTTGTTCAAAAAAGGGTGTAAGGATAAACCCAACAACTACAGGCCAGTCAGCTTAACCTCACTCGTGGGGAAGCTTTTAGAAGCAATAATCTGGGACAAAATTAGCAGTCACTTGGACAAGTATGGATTAATTAAGGAAGCCAGCACAGATTTGTTAAAGGCAAATCAGGTTTAACCAACTTGATTGAATTTTTTGATGAGGTAACAGAGAGGGTTGATGAGGGCAATGTGGTTGACATAGTGTACATGGACTTCCAAAAGCCATTTGATAAAGTGCCACATAATAGCCTCATTGAAACCCATGGAATTAAAAGGGACAGTGGCAGCATGGATACGAAATTGGCTAAGTGAGAGGACACGGAGAGTAGTGGTGAATGGTTGTTTTTCAGACTGGAGGAAGGTATACAGTGGGTTCCCCAGGGACTGGGACTAGGACCACTGCTTTTCTTGATATATATCAATGACTTGGACTTGGGTGTACAGGGCACAATTTCAAAATTTGCAGATGGCACAAAACCTGGAAATATAGTGAACAGTGGAGAGCATAGGGATTGACTTCAAGAAGACATAGACAGGCTGGTAGAATGGGCGGACACGTGGCAGATGAAGTTTAATGCAGAAAAGTGCAGTGTGATACATTTTGGTAGGAAGTATGAGGAGAGGCAATATAAACTAAAGGGTACAATTCTAAAGGGGTGCATGAACAGAAAGACTGGGGGTACATGTACACAAATCGTTGAAGGTGGCCGGGCAGGCTGAGAAAGCAGTTAAAAAAGCTTATGGGATCTTATAGAGTCATAGGCCTAGAAATTCAGTATAGCCACGTTTGGGGCACTACAGCATGGTGTTCGCTACCTTTTGCGCCCGGCGCAACATAGCGCCACCTTCGTCGATATTCAGTTGCATCACCCCAAGAGGTTGCTGCTGCGATAAAGCAGGCGATGCACGACTATCATTAGGCGCTAAGCCGGCGATCCGGGGCGCAAACACCGAAGGCGGGCGCAGCGCAGGTGCGGCGAGTTGCTCATTGAGGGCAGACAGTCAGGCGCCGGTCAGCACTTAAAGGGGGAGGGTGGAATTGTTTGGCTGCCACGCCCTGCACACTGCAGCCATAAGGCAAGGCCTGAACACTGCTTCTGGAACTGCTCCATGCCCAGGAGAATGGAGAAGGCCAGGGAGAGAGCGCAGCGCTTCGCCGAGGGTGACCTGAGGCTGCTGGTTGGCGCAGTGGACCGCAGGCACCATATCCTCTTCCCTGAGGGTGACAGGAGGCCGCTGCCCGCCGAATATCGGAAAGCATGGAGGGATGTGGCAAACAGGGTCACGTCCAACAGCGTGGTTGGCAGGACACCAACCCAATGCCGGAAAAAATTCAACGACCTCACTTGGGTTGTCAGGGTGAGTACCCTTTCCAGTTTCCTCCTCATCCCTGCATGTGCACCTCACTTTATGGCCAAAGGGGCCTGAAAACCCTAATGGCCAGCCCTCATCCAGCAGCTATGGGATTGTCATGAAAAGCACTTGCACATTCAGGACTTTAGACAATGTCAGGGCTAATCGACCATGGGAGGCAGTGCGGGCGAGATCAGGGCTTGACACTGTACTTAGAGGCTGTCCTCTCTCTTGCAGGCCAAGCTGGCACATAACAGAAGACAGCAGCGACAGACCGGGGGAGGCCGTCCTGACCTGAAACAGCTGAGCAACCTCGAGCAGCGAGTGGAGCGGATCATGGCAGGCCAGCTGAGTGGCCCCGTCGCCACTGGAGATGCTGATCTGTTCTGGGCACCAATGGTAAGGTCATCACCTTTTTGACCTCTCTTTCCACTTGCACATCACACCAGCATCCTTTGCCGCTATCGAACCAATGCAGTGCACAGCAGCACTCATGCCTCCCTCGCTGCCACCTTGTCCTCATTCTAAAGCAACTCTTGTGCCTCCCTGCTTTCAGATGGTGACTCGCCAGGTGAGGAGGCGGCCCCTCAAGCTGGCACTGTGTCCAAGTCAGACATAGAGGAGGAGGAACAGGAAGCCAGCGCATCAGGTACACCCTCAGCCGAGGCAGCCCATGGCCTTGATGGTGACACGTCTTCCCTGGAGGGGAGCAGGGGGGAAGGGTCGGAGGATAGTGAACCTCCGGGGACCAGCAGGCTGCAGCAACGCGGGAGGGGTGGGGAAGCTCGGTGGCCTTCTCCCCGGAGGGTGAGTGCGGCCTCCAGTCCTGCTATGGTGAGCGCAGAGGAGGTGCGGCTCCTAGCGGAAATGGGCGGCCAGGCTGAGCGCAGGCACACTGAGCTCATGGCTGCAGTGGCAAGGATGCCTGACTCCATAGAGTCACTGGCAAGGAGTGTGCAGGAATTCGGGGCAGCACAGGCCAGGAGTCTGCAGGACGTCGCGGCAGCACAGGCCAGGAATCTGCAACAATTCAGTGCAGCACAGGCCAGGAGTCTGCAACAATTCAGTGCAGCACAGGCCAGGAGGTCGCGGCAGCACAGGCTAGGAGTCAGCAGGACTTTGCTGCATCACAGGCAGCTTCTAGCTAAGTGCTCAGTCGTGCCGTGCATTCACTGGCTGCTGTCATGCAGACACAGACCAGGGCCACACGGGCACTAACTGCTGCCACACTCGCTGGATCGGCCAGGCATCGCCGGGGCACTCGCCGTGCCACAGCAGCCCAGCAGTCTGTGCCTCAGCAGATTGCTGCGCATGCTGCAGTGCTGGCCCGTGCACGTTCCAATGTATCAGCCGACCAGGGAGTGCCTGTGATCTGTCAGGTTGGCAGCATTCCTGCAGCCAACACTGTCACACCTCCATTGCAGCTGCCACCAGCCGTTGGACAGACTGCTGCCGCCCAAACAGAGCTGGAGCAGTCAGCAGCCGGCCCCTCCAGGCCCAGGCCGACCCCCAAGGGCATCTGCCGTCTCACCATCTGACCCTCAGCAGCCTTACCCCAGCCTTGCTGCAGCCACTGGGGTCCCATTGAGGAGGAGCTGCAGGGCGGGTAGGGGCCAGTCACGGCAGCGAAACTGATCACCCTCACAGGGGAAAAACTAGAAGGTGTTGTAATGATCAATAACATGTCATTCTAGAGTGGTACACTAGATGGAGCCGTAGAGCTGTATATTTAGTTGTATGTGTTTAAGACTACATTACCCATGATGCACTAGGATACCCACAAGGCAGTAGTCAAGATGGCTGCCTGCACACAGAAGTACACATGCTGAATCTCTACAGATGCTGTACCTAGAGAACGTGTACTGAATAAATGACTAGCTAGAAGCTAGCTGCTCATAATAAGAATGTCTAGTTATTAATGAACATAACAGGTGTGGCCAAATGTTTTGTTTTATTTATAAAGGCCAAGACTGCTGTATTTGTTTTATATTTAAAGGTCGAGACTGGTATATTTGTTTTACTTATAAAGGCCGAGACTGGTGTATTTGTGTTTTTGGGGGGGGGGTTTCTCTCCATTAGTTTGTCATGTGGGAAGGGCACAGAGGTATCACAGTAAAAAAAATTCTTAAATCGCACTGTCCATGTTTTCTTTTGGAATTCCTGATTGCCCTGCTCGGCTGAGGGCTTCTGGAGCGGCTACATTCATCTTCTGCCATTGGCACAAGCCATTCCCTGAGAGAGGGCCTAGAACCAAGTTGCAATAAGCCGCCGACGGGCAGCCCTCGCACTTTCTGCCTCCCTCCTGTGCTGGTCCTCCTCCTCCTCCTCCTCCTTCTCCAGTGGTCCTCCAATGTCTGCTGGCAGTGGCTGAGTCCTGCGGATAGCCAGGTTGTGCAGCATGCAGCACACGACAACGAAATGGGAGACTTGCTCAGGCAAGTACTGTAGGGCTCCCCCGGAACGATCCAGGCAAGGAACCGTTGCTTCAGCACGCTGATTGTTTGCTCAATGATGTTCCTGGTTGCTTGATGGCTGTCATTGTATCCCTCTTCAGCAGGGGTGCTGGGCGCACGGAGCGGGGTCAGCAGCCAGGTGCACAAAGGATAGCCTTTGTCCCCGAGAAGCCATCCTCGTGGGTGAGGCTGGGCCTCGAACATGTCTGCCACAGAAGTCTGGCGCAGGATGAAGGCATCGTGGCTGCTGCCTGGAAAGCGGGCATTGACAGCTAGGATGAGCTGCCTGTGGTCACACACCAACTGCACGTTGAGCGAATGGTAGCCCTTCTGGTTGCGGTAATCCTCAGCATTCTGTCGAGGTGCCCGCAAAGCTACATGCGTGCAGTCAATGGCGTCCTGCACCAAGGGGAAGCCCGCTAATGCTGCAAAGCCCATTGCACGCTCTTGCTGCTTGTCCACGGTCATGGGGAAGGAGATGAACTGACGTCTCCTTCTGAAAAGGGCATTGGTCACCTGGCGGATACAGCAATGTACTGCGAACTGGGAGATGTTGGAAATGTCCCCACTAGCGGATTGGAAGGAGCTGGTGGCATAGAAGTTGAGAGCCACTGTCACCTTCACTGCCACCGACAAAGACGTCCTGCTCCTCAGCTGTGGCTGCAGATCTCCGCGAAGCAGGTGGCAGATCTCAGTGACCACCGCCCTTCTGAATCGCAGCCTCCGAACACACTGCTCCTCAGACATGTTCAGATATGAGAACTGCTGGTGGTATACCCTGGGTGGGTAAGACCTCCTTTGCCGACGCCTGTTGGCCCTTCTCCGTCTGGCCATGACTGGCACTCTCTCACGGCGTCTCTGAGCCCTTTGAATGCAATGGAGAAGCCCAACGTTTCCACCCAATTGCAGCCCCCATTTTATGTTTCCAATCAATGCAATGTCACTGAAGTTAAAGACAAGTGCAAAGCTCTGGCCTGAAGCCACAAGTACCTGTGCGAGTGTTGAGCTAAACCAGAAAGCTCTCTACCTTTGTCTCTCTCCAAAGATCCGTCTCTCACAAAGAAGGAGTGGTGCAAAATGGCTGCCATTTATACTGCAGGAGGAGTCCCCTTTAATTAGCGCCCCCCGCAGCGACTGGGAACCATTCCCCTCTACCAGTCGCTAGGGGCGCCAGGCGCACAATAGGCCGGCGCCACTGAATTTCCAGTTCGGGGCGCACAAAGTGTGTTGCACCATGAAATTACGTTAGGATCTGCGCGCGCAGCTGAGCGCGCGCAAAGGTTTTGCGCCGCCGCTAAATCTTAACTGAAGTTCGCGAGAGGCGCAGATCGCGCCGCACCCGGGCGCTAGCTGCTTAGCGCCCCACTTCTCCTCCTCCTAAGGCGCTAGCGGCTGGCGCAAACAACTGAATTTCTAGGCCATAGAGTTATACAGCACAGAAACAGGCCCTTCGGCCCATCATGTCTGCGCCGGCCATCAAGCCCTATCTATTCTAATCCCATGTTCCAGCACTTGGTTCGTAGCCTTGTATGCTATGGCGTTTCAAGTGCTCACCTAAATGCTTCTTGAATGTTGTGAGGGTTCCTGCCTCTACCATCCTTCCAGCCAGTGATTTCCAGATTCCAGCCACAGTCTGGGTGAAAAAGTTTTTCCTCAAATCCCCATTAAACCTCCTGCCCCTTACCTTGAAACTATGCCCCCTGATTATTGACCCCTCTACTATGGGGAAAAGTTCTTTTCTATCTACCCTATCTATGCCCCTCATAATTTTGTACACCTCAATCAGGTCCCCCCTCAGCCTTCTCTGCTCTAAGGGAAACAACCCCAGCCTGTCCAGTCTCTCTTCATAGCTGAAGCGCTCCAACCCAGGTAACATCCTAGTGAATCTTCTCTGCACCATCTCCAATGCAATCACATCCCTCCTATAGTGTGGCGACCAGAAATGAACACGGTATTCCAGCTGTGGCCTAACTAGCGTTTTGTACAGCTCCATCATAACCTCCCTGCTCTTATATTCTATGCCTCAGCTAATGAAGGCAAGTATCCCATATGCCTTTTTAACCACCTTATCTACCTGTCCTGCTGCCTTCAGGGATCTATGTACATGCACACCAAGGTCCCTCTGATCCTCTGTCCTTCCTAGGGTCCTACCATTCATTGTGTATTCCCTTGCCTTGTTAGTCCTCCCAAAATGCATCACCTCACTTTTCAGGGTTAAATTCCATTTGCCACTGTTCTGCCCATCTAACCACCCTGTCACCTAAGGCTCCCCTCCTCGCTATTTACCACTCCACCAATTTTCGTGTCATCTGCGAACTTATTGATCATACCTCCTACATTCATATCTAAATCATTAATGTACACTACAAACAGGAAAGGACCCAACACCGATCCCTGCGGTACACCACTGGACACAGGCTTCCAGTCACAAAAACAATCTTCGACCATCACCCTCTGCCTCCTGCCACTAAGCCAATTTTGGATCTAATGTGCCAAATTGCCCTGGATTCCATGGGCTCTTACCTTCTTGACCAGTCTCCCAAGTGGGACTTTGTCAAAAGCCTTACTGAAGTCCATGTAGACTACATCAACTGCACTACCCTCATCCACACACCTAGTCAACCCCTCTAAAAATTCAATCAAATTGGTCAGACATGATCGCCCCGTGATAAAGCCATGCTGACTATCCCTGATTAATCCTTGCCTCTCCAAGTGGAGACTAATTCTGTCCCTCAGAATTTTTTCCAATAATTTCCCTACCACTGATGTTAGGCTCACTGGCCTGTAATTCCCTGGTTTATCCCTACTACCCTTCTTGAACAATGGTACTACGTTAGCTGTTCTCCAGTCCTCTGGCACCTCCCCTGTGGCCAGAGAGGTTCTGAAAATTTGTGTCAGAGCCCCTGCAATCTCCTCCCTTGCCTCACACAGCAGCCTGGGATAAATCCCATTAGGGCCTGGGGATTTATCCACTTTTAAGCCCGTTAAAACCGCTAGTACCTCCACCCTCTCAATACTAATTTGTTCAAGTATATCACAATCCCCCTGCATGATTTCTATGCCTACATCATCCTTCTCCATAGTGAATGCAGATGCAAAATATTCATTTAAAACCTCACCTACATCTTCTGGTGCCACACACAGATTGCCACTTTGGTCCCTAATGGGCCCCACTCTTTCCCTGGTTATCCTCTTGTCTTAATATACTTATAAAACACCTTAGGATTTTCCTTTATATTGCCCGCCAGTGTTTTTTCATGCCCCCTCTTCGCTCTCCTAATTTCTTTTTTAAGTACCCCCCTGCACTTTCTATACTCCTCTAGGGCTTCCACTGTTTTTAGTCCTTTGTATCTGCCAAAAGCCTCCCTTTTTTTCGTAATCCATTCTTGTATATCCCTTGACATCCAGGGTTCCCTAGGCTTGTTGGTCCCACCCTTGACTTTTACGGGAACATGTTGGCGTTGTACTCTCTCTATTTCCTTTCTGAAAGACTCCCACTGATCTGATGTGGATTTTCCTACAAGTAGCTGATCCCAGTCCACTTTGACCAGATCCTGCCATATCATATTAAAATCGGCCTTCCCCCAATTTAGAACCTTTATTTCCGGTCCATCTTTGTCCTTTTCCATGACTACCTTAAATCTCACTGAATTATTGTCACTGTCACCAAAATGCTCTCCTCCTGACACTTCTACCACTTGCCCAGCTACATTCCCTAGAATTAGGTCCAGTACCGCCCCCTCGCTTGTAGGACTTTCTACATGCTGGCTCAAAAAGCTCTCCTAGATGCACTTTAAGAATTCAGCACCTTCTTAGCCTTTCACACTCTGACTATCCCAGTTAATATTGGGGAAGTTGAAATCACCTACTATTATTACCCTATTATTTCTACACTTCTCTGAGATTTGCCTACATATCTGTCCCTCTACCTCCCCCTGACTGTTTGGGGGCCTATAGTACACTCCTAGCAAAGTGCTTGCCCCATTTTTGTTTTTAAGTTCTACCCATATGGCCTCATTAGAGAAACCTGCTAAGATATCATCCCTCCTTACAGCAGTAATGGACTCCTTGATTAATATTGCGACATCGCCTCCTCTTTTCCCCCCCTCTGTCTCGCCTGAAGATTCTATACCCCGGAATATTGAGCTGCCAGTCCTGCCCCTCCCTCAACCATGTCTCTGTGATAGCAACAATATCATACTCCCATGTGTTCATCAACACCTTCAATTCATCTGCCTTACTCGCAAGACTCCTTGCATTAAAATAAATGCCATCCAGCCTTGCCATACTCCCTTGTGCCATTACATATTTGCTCTGCCTTCCAGGCTGACTTGTTTTTTCCTCTATATTTGGCTGTGCGTCACCCCCTACTACAGCAACTCTGGTGTGGAGATGCATTCTTTGATGTAATGTTTTCCTGACTAACTTGTTTGGACACCATTCACATCTTTGATTGCTGTGATTATCTCTCTGCCGAGGTGTGATAAATGGCAGTTAGAAAGATTACCTTTAATCATCTGGCATTATTCTCTGACTATATAAGCTGTGTCTTTATGCATCTCTCCACTTCACCTGACGAAGGAGCAGCGCTCCGAAAGCTTGCGATTTCAAATAAAACTGTTGGACTATAACCTGGTGTTGTGTGACTTCTTACATTATAGCAACTCCGTATCCCATCCCCCTGCCAAGTTAGTTTAAACCCCCCCCAACAATACTAGCAAACCTCCCCACAAGGATCTTGGTCCCGTTCCGGTTCAGGTGCAACCCGTCTGACTTGTACAGGTCCCACCTTCCCCAGAAGCAGACCCAGTGATCCAAGAAACTAAAGCCCTGCCTCCTGCACCAACTCTTTAGCCACACATTCATCTGCTCTGTCCTCTTATTCCTATACTCACTAGCACATGGCACCGGGAGTAATACAGAGATTACAACCTTTGAGGTCCTGCTTTTTAATCTGCTACCTAGCTCCCTAAATTCTTGTTGCAGTACCTCATACCTCTTTCTACCTATGTCGTTGGTACCAATGTGAACCACAACCTCTGACTGTTTGCCCTCCCCCTTCAGAATGCCCTGCAGCCATTCAGTGACATCCTTGACCCTGGCACCAGGGAGGCAACATACCATCCTGGAGTCATGTCTTCAGCCACAGAAACATCTATCTGTTCCCCTTACGATAGAATCCCCTATCACAATTGCTCTCCCACTCTTTTTCCTCCCCTCCTGTGCAGCTGCGCCACTCATAGTGCCACAGACTTGGCTCTTGCTGCATTCCCCTGAGAAACCATCTCCCCCATCAGTATCCAAAATGGAAAATCTGTTGGAGAGGGAGATGGGCCCAGGGGACACCTGCACTACCTTCCTAGGTCTTTTACTCTGTCTGGCGGTCACCCATTTCTTGTCTGCCTGTGCACTCTTTACCTGCGGTGTCACCACCTCATTAAATGTGCAATCCATGAAGATCTCAGCTTTGCGGATGCTCCACAGTGACTCCAGCCGCAGCTCCAGCTCTGAAACGCGGATTTCGAGTGGCTGCAGCTGGAGACACTTCCTGCACATGTATTCATCCTGGACACCTAAAGTGTCCCTGACTTCCCACATAGCACAGGAGGAGCACTCCATGCAGCCGAGCTGCCCTGCCATGTCCTACCCTTAATTTACTCCCTTTACTTCCTTTAAATTAAAGAATATTAAATACACTAGGGACCTTACTTCCCTATAAACACTACTTACTCTAAACTAAGAGACCTTATTTTGGCTTTAATGACTGGACTGTAGAAATACTCACCAGGTCCTACTTATCAATCAGCTCCTTCCCTGGTTGTGACATCGCTTTAGCGGTTTCGCATTTGGTGTTTGACTGCTCCCACTCTCGGACTCTTTCCTTGGTGTAAAGTAAGAACCAATTCCTACAGGGTGAAAAGTTAGGAAAAACAAAGGTGAAGCAAGGAAGCTCCTCCTTCCACTCCTCACCTGACCTGACTCCCTGACTCACCCAACTCGCAGCACTCTGTTTAAACCGCACTCAGTACAAAATGCTTTATAAATAGAGGTATAGAGTACAAAAGCAAGAAAGTTATGATGAGCCTGTATAAAACACTGGTTTGGCCACAACTGGAGTATTGTGTTCAATTCTGGGCACCGCACTTTAGGAAGGATGTGAAGACTTTAGAGAGGGTGCAGAAAAGATTTTCGGGAATGGTTCCAGGGATGAGGGACTTCAGTTACGAGGATAGACTGGAGAAACGGGTTATTCTCCTTAGAGCAGTGAAGATTGAGAGGAGATTTGATAGAGGTGCTCAAAATCATGAGGGGACTAGACAGAGTAGAGAGAGAGAAATTGTTCCTATTGGCAGAATGGTCAAGAACCAGAAGACACAGATTTAAAGGGATTGGTAGAAGAACCAAAGGCAACATGAGGAAAAACTTTTTAACGCAGCGAGTGATTAGGATCTGGAATGCGCGGCCTGGAAGGGTGGTGGAGGCAGATTCAATCATGGCTTTCAAAAGGGAATTAGATAAGTACCTGACGGGAAAAAATTGCATGGCTATGGAGAAAGGGCGGGGGAGTGGAACTAGCTGAAGTAATCTTGCAGAGAGCCCTCACGGGCTTGTCTGGCCGAATGGCCTCCTAGTCTGCTATAACAATTTTATGATTCTAAGGAGAGCAAACCCTTCAAAATCCTACCTAATTATTCACCGACTGTCCTGCCTTTGCCCGTCAAACTTAAACAGCCATTTGAAAGTCAATGAATATGCAATGGTAGAATGAGGTGGCTCCATCTCCGAATGGCATTCCCTCAATTTCTGTCGCTGAATAGAGAAAAGAAGGAGCAATTGGGGGAACTGAACAAACAGACAGACTAGGAATTAGAGTGGAGGCACAGAGGAGAAGATGGGGAACAGAAATGGGATCTCTTATTATACACGCATGCACTGTGTATTGTGCATGTATAGACATCTGCTAAGTATTCCTATTCATCATTTAATAGTTCTCATTGTGACCATCCATTCTGACAATCCCCACCTTGATTCCTACTGCACATTATGTTCTGTTAGACTCTGCAAAGTTTATTTAACTGCAGACATGGAGTTACTTTCCTCTCCAGCACCACCTCTCTGTGTTGTCCGATTGCTTGTCTGATGTCAAGTGATACATGAGCCAGAACTTTCTCCAGTTGAACATTGAGAAAACTGAGGTGACTTTATTTGTCTCTTTCCAAACACCCTGTATACATCTTCCCAACTCCTCTCTCTGGCTTCTCATTTAGGCTGAACCAGGTGATACGCAACCCCGGTGTCCTATTCAAACCGGAGTGGAGCTTCAAACCCCATGTTCTATCCATTATCAAGACATCATAACTCAAACTCTGCGAAATTGCCCACTTTCACACCTCTCACCCTCTCCACCACCACCAAAACCCTTACCCATGCTTTTGTTACATCAAGACTCTACTTCTCGTGTGCCCTTCTACTATGGTCTCCTAAACTCCTCCATATCCTTGTCCAAAGGTCTGCCACCTACATTGAGTCCCACACTAAACCCACTGTCCCTGCTGACTTCCACTGATTCCTCATCTTTTCAATGCATCCACAGCCTCGGCTCATCCTAGCGATTCAACCTCCTCCAATCCTAAATGCAACAACAACAACTTGCATTTATATAGCACCTTTAACATAGTAAAACATCCCAAGGCGCTTCACAGGAGCATTACCAAACAAAATTTGACACTGAGCCACATAAGGAGATATTGGGACAGGTGACCAAATGCTCGGTCAAAGAGATAGGTTTTAAGGAGCATCGTACAGGAAAAGAGAGAGAGGTAGAGAGACGGAGAAGTTTAGGGAGGGAATTCCAGAGTTTAGGGCCGAGGCAGTTGAAGGCACGGCCACCAATGGTGGTGCAATTAAAATCTGGGATTCTCAAGAGGCCAGGATTGGAGAAACGCAGAGATCTCAGAGGATTGTAGGGCTGGATGAGTTTACAGAGATAGGGAGGGGGAAGACCATGGAGGGATTTGAAAACAAGGATAAGAATTTTAAAATCGAGGCGTTGCTTAACCGGAAGCCAATGTAGGTCAGCGAGCACAGGGGTGATGGGTGAACAGGACTTGGTGCGAGTTAGGATACGGGCAGCCAAGTTTTGGATGAGCTGCAGTTTACAGAGAGTGCAAAGTAGGAGGCCAGACAGGGGAGCATTGAAATAGTCAAGTCTAGAGGTAACAAAGGCATGGATGAGGGTTTCAGCAGATGAGCTGAGGCAGGGGCAGAGACGGGCGATGTTACAGAGGTGAAAGTAGGCGGTCTTGATAATGGAGTGGATATGGGGTCATAATCATATCTCAGGGTCAAATAAGATGCCAAGGTTGCAAATGGTCTGGTTCAGCCTCAGACAGTGGCCAGGGTGAGGGATGGAGTCGGTGGCTAGGGAACGGAGCTTGTGGCGGGGACCGAAGACAATGGCTTCGGTCTTCCCAATATTTAGGAGGAGGAAATTTCTGCTCATCCAGAACTGTATGTCGGACAAGCAACGTGACAAATAAAAGGCAGTGCAGGGGTTGAGAGAGGTGGTGGTGAGATAGAGCTGGGTGTCGTCAGCATACATGTGGAAACTGATGTGTTTTCAGATGATTTCACCGAGGGGCAGCATGTAGATGAGAAATAGGAGGGGGTCAAGGATAGATCCCTGGGGGACACCAGAGGTAACGATGCGGGAGTGGGAAGAGAAGCCATTGCAGGTGATTCTCTGGCTATGACTGGATAGATCAGAATGGAACCAGGCGAGTGCAGTCCCACCCAGCTGGACCACGGTGCAGAGGTGTTGGAGGAGAATGGTGTGGCCAATCATCTCAAAGGCTGCAGACAGGTCAAGAAGGATGAGGAGGGATAGTTTATCACGGTCAAAGTCACATAGGATATCATTTGTGATTTTGTTAAGGACCGCTTCAGTGCTATGGCAGGGGTGGAAACCTGAGCGAAGGGGTTCAAACATGGAGTTGTGGGAAAATGGGCATGGATTTGGGAGGAAAGGTAGGTTGGAGATGGGGGCAATAGCTGGCAAAGACAGAGGTTTCAAGCGTTGGTTTTTTGAGCAGGGGGGTGATGACGGCAGATATGAAGGGGAGGGGAACAGTACCCGAGGAGAGGGAACCATTAAAAAATATCAGCATGGGCGCCAGGAAAGGTAGCTGGGTGGTCAGCAGTTTGGTAGGAATAGGGTCAAGGGAGCAGGAGGTGGCTATCATGGACAAGATGAATTCGGAGAGGACATGAGGGGAGATGTGGTCCATCTCTGAGGATATGGGGATTTGGGAGTGAAAGCATTATCCGGGGTATGGGAGTGATTGCATCTTCCGGGATATGGGAATGATTGCATCATCCAGGATATGGGAGTGATTGCATCTTCTGGGATATGGGAGTGAATGCATCTTCCGGGATATGGGAGTGATTGCATCTTCCGGGATATGGGAGTGTTTGCATCATCCGGAATATGGGAGTGATTGCATCTTCCGGGATATGGGAGTGATTGCATCTTCCGGGATATGGGAAGGAACGAATCATCCGGGATTCATGGCCATATTATAGTGTTGTACGTATAAAGATCAGATGAACAACAATATTTCTTCCTAGAGTCCCTCAGTGCCCATTGTCCTCCTGTCCTTGGCCTGGGTGAAAGATCCATTGGGCAGCAAGTTGAGGACTGACCCCTCTAATAAAATAGAGTCCACGATACTTTGATGAGGTGATGCCTTTTAATAGATTCCACACCAGTGACCTCCGTATTTCAATACACTGAAGGCAATACCTTGTGGCGTACCGATCACAGAAAGGACACAATCTGCTTTCCGGTCCATATAGACTATAAATCAGGCGCCATGCCTTTAAGAAGGATCACACCTTTAAGAAACTCGATCTGCAGCATAGTTAAGCCCAGACCGGGGGAGGAGCAGTCGAAGCTGTGCACTGATGAAAGGCAGTTGTACTTTGTGTAGTCTCTGACTCCATTTTGTGTTCAGCATGCAGCCTCAACAATTAAACCTTTTCTGTTGAACCTCTCCGAGTTCAGTATTTTTTGCTAGGAGTACGTAGACTCCTACATTGGTGACCCCGACGCTCAGGATGACTCCTAAGCGTAACCATGGCCGACACAAACGCAGTTTCTGTGAAGCTGCCGGAGTTCTGGGAGAACCTGGCCACCGCCTGGTTCCTTCAAGCCGAATCGCAATTCCGACTCCGCGGCATCACCGTCGACGCAACGATGTACGACTACCTCCTCGCCTCCCTAGGCAGCTCCACAATCATGAAAGTCTGGACAACACTACAAAACCCTCCGGAGGAAGGCAAGTACGCACATCTCAAGTCCGCGCTCATTAAAAAATTCACAGCCTCCCAATTCTTGCGCAACTGCCACCTCCTCGACCTCCCGGGCCTTGGTGACTCCACGCCATCAGACTTGCTCTCACACATGCTTGCTCTGACCGACGAGAAACCGCCCGGCTCCCTCTTCCGCACGCTCTTTATCCGCCAACTACCTCCCAGCATCTGCCCGGCGATCGTGGCGTCCAGCCTCACGGACCTCGAGGCACTGGCCGACGAAGCCGATAAGTTCCTGTCCGCCAGCTCCAACCACGCCGTCACCCCCGACCTGGCCTCCGCAGCGTCGGCGCGCGCTCCACCCTCTATCGCTCGGACACGAGGCCCCCTGGGCCCTCACGTCCCCCAAGCCCTCCGACCCAGGGCTACTGCTACTTCCATACCCGGTTCGGCGCACGGGCACGCCGCTGCAGCCATCCCTGCACGTTTCCAACCGCCCCCACATTGGCCTACACGATGGCCATGGGGCAAGCAGGCGCGCTGCTGTACGTTACGGACAGCGCCTCCGGACACCGTTTCCTATGCGCCACGGGCGCGCAGCGCAGCATCATCCCCGCGTCCGCCCTAGAGATCCAGCGAGGCGGCCGCGGCCCTGCTCTGGCTGCCGCCAACGGCACCGACATCTGGACGTAAGGCACCCACACCGTCACCATCGACCTCGCAGGCCGCCGCTACCACTGGGAGTTTATCACCGCCAAGGTGCTCTCCCCGCTCCTCGGTGCGGATTTCCTGTGCGCCCACGGCCTGTTGGTCGACATGCCTCGGCGCCGCCTCGTGGACATGATCACCATGTCACCTATCCCGGGCGCCATGGCCCCACCCCAACCCGCCGAAATGGCGTGGCAGTGCCGCGCTTGCTCAACGGACGACTACTCAGCACTCCTGGCTGAGTTCCCAGCCCTCACCAACCCGACCTTCTCCGCGAAGGTTGCTAAGCACGGGGTAGAACACTTCATCCCCACCACAGGCCCACGGGTGCATGCCCACGCCCGCAGACTGGACCCGGCCAAGCTGGAGATCGCGCGGGCCGAGTTCGCCACAATGGAACAGCTCGGCATCATCCGCCGCTCCAACAGCCCCTGGGCCTCCCCACTCCACATCGTCACCAAACCCGATGGGGGATGGTGCCCCTGCGGGGACTACCGGCGCCTAAACGACGCCACCACGCCGGATCGGTACCCCATACCGCACATTCAAGACTTCTCGGCTAGACTGGCCGGCCGCTCAGTCTTCTCCAAAGTCGACCTGGTGCGCGGTTACCATCAGGTGCCAGTCCACCCCACGGACGCTCCCAAGACGGCCATAATCACCCCTTTTGGGTTATTCAAGTTCCTCCAAATGCCCTTCGGCCTCAAAAACTCGGCCCAGGCCTTCCAGCAGCTCATGGACTCGGTCCTCCAGAACGTGAAGTTCCTCTTTGTCTACCTGGATGACATCCTGGTAGCTAGTTCCTCCAAGCAGGAACACATCGAGCACCTCCGCACCCTGTTCCAGCGGCTCAGTGAGCACGGGCTCATCATCAGCCCAGCCAAGTGCCAATTCGGCCTCAGCAGGATCGAATTCCTCGGCCACCACATCACGCAGGACGGAGCCATTCCCCTGCCCGCCAAGGTGCAAGCCGTCCAGCAGTTCCCCCGGCCTACCACCATCAAAGGCCTCCAGGAGTTCTTGGGGATGATCAACTTTTACAACCGCTTCATTCCCGGAGCGGCCTCCCTCATGCGGCCCCTATACGAAGCCCTCCGGGGTAAGAAAGACAGAATGGCGATCGAGTGGTCGGCGGACATGTTGACCGCTTTCGACTCGACCAAAAAGGCGCTCGCTGACGCGACCATGCTCGCTCACCCACAGCCCAATGCCAGGGTGGCCCTCACCACGGACGCCTCCGACCACACGGTCGGCGCCGTGTACGAAGAGTGGGTCGACGGGGCCTGGCAACCGCTGACCTTTTTCAGCCGCCAACTGCGCGCCCCCCCCCCCCCCGAGGCCAAATACAGCGCCTTTGACCGCGAGCTCCTCGCACTGTACCTGGCAGTCCGCCATTTTAGATTTCTTCTGGAGGGCCACCCCTTCACCGCGTTTGTCGACCACAAACCCCTGACAATCGCGATGGCGAAATCTGCAGACCCGTGGTCAGCCAGGCAACAAAGCCAGCTCGCCGCGGTATCCGAATTCACCACGGACATCCGGCACGTCTCCGGTTGAGACAACGCGGTGGCCGACTGCCTATCCCACACCGCCGCCCATGGCGCCCACCTGGCAGTGGACTATGCTCAACTGGCAGCGGAGCAACGCACTGACCCCGATCTGCTCTCCGCGCCCACAACCCTCCCAGGGATGCAACTGACTGACGTCGCCTGCAGCTCGTCCGCCGTCACAGTCAAATGCGACACCTCCTTGGCGCAACCCCGCCCCATAGTCCCGGCGAAAACGGGTGTTCGACATCGTCCACGGCCTCTCACACCCCGGCACCCACGCGTCCATTAGACTAGTGGCCAACCGATTTGTCTGGCACGGCCTGCACAAAGATGTGCGCGTCTGGTTCAGATCCTGCATAGCTTGCCAGCGTGCCAAAATCTACCAGCACGTCAAAGCCCCACTCGAGGAGTTCACCGTGCCAGAAAGAAGGTTTGACCACGTCCACATCGACCTCGTCGGCCCCCTGCCGCCATCACAAGGTCACACGCACCTGCTGACAATCGTGGACCGTACCACCCGCTGGCCCGAGGCCATTCCACTGACGTCCACCACCACTGCCGACATCGCAAGGGCACTCATCGGTACCTGGGTCGCTCGGTTCGGCGTCCCCTCCGACATGACGTCGGATAGAGGCCCACAGTTCACCTCTGAGCTGTGGGCCGCCATCGCCCGAAACCTCGGGGTGGCCGTTCACCGCACCGCGGCTTACCACCCCCAAGCCAACGGACTGTGCGAGCGATTCCACAGGTCCATGAAGGCGTCCCTCCGCGCCAGCCTTGAGGACGAGGCTTGGATCGACCGCCTCCCGTGGGTGCTACTCGGCCTACGCTCCGCGGTCAAGGAAGACCTGCAAGCCTCGGCGGCGGAACTCGTGTACGGCCAGCCGCTGCGCGTACCCGGAGAGTTCCTGCCCACCGCCACGACCCCCTGGTCGGCTGACCAGCAACGCCGCACTTTCGCCAACCGAGCATAACAGTTCGCTCCGGTACCCACCGGCCGGCACGGCGAACCAGCAACCCGCGTACCACCTAGCCTGCACATGGCCAAATTTGTTTTCGTGCGCCATGACGCCCACCGAGGACCTCTACGGCCCCCATATGATGGACCCTACAAGGTACTCCAGACGGGGAACAAGTTCTTCCTCCTTGAAGTGGGCGGCAGAACTGACAAGGTGTCGGTCGACCGGCTCAAGCTGGTGCACCTAGAGCCCGACGAACCCGTTCAAGTGGGCCAACCCCCACCGCGGGGCAGATCGCCTAAGAGCCCGACCGCCCCGCTCCCGACACCAACCGCCAAGAGCCGTTCCGGCCATGCCATCAAGCCACCACGCCGGTTCGTACACTCCCTACTAGCGGATTCTGGGGGGAGCTGTGTGGCGTACCGATCACAGAAAGGACACAATCCACTTTCCGGTCCGTAGACTATAAATCAGGCGCCATGCCTTTAAGAAGGATCACACCTTTAAGAAACTCGATCTGCAACATAGTTAAGCCCAGAGCGGGGGAGGAGCAGTCGAAGCTATGCACTGATGAAAGGCAGTCGTACTTTGCGTAGTCTCTGACTCCGTTTTGTGTTCAGCATGCAGCCTCAACAATTAAACCTTTTCTGTTGAACCTCTCCGAGTTCAGTATTTTTTGCTAGGAGTACGTAGACCCCTACAACCTGAATAAAGTCTTCCACTTCGATAGAACATAAACTGGAGAGGTGAAGACATGTCATAGAGGAGAAATCCTGGCACTTTTTCTACTGAACTTTCTTCTCTGCATTTTAAACAGTTTAGAATTCACCTAACACCATCTTGTATAAGTTAGCATGAAGCAGACAATTCAGGTCACTTCTGTTCCTTATACAGATATCAGCAGCAGCTCAGTGGGTAGCACTCTCTCGCTGCTGAATCAGAAGGTTAAGAGTTCAAGTCCCACTCCAGGGACTTGAGCACATAAAGCTAGGCTGACACTCCAGTGCAGTACTGAGGGAGTGCCGCACTGTCGGAGGTGCCGTCTTTTGGATGAGACTTTAAACCGAGGTCCTGTCTGCTCTCTCAGGTGGACGTAAATGATCCCATGTCACGATTTCGAAAAAGAGAAGGGGAGTTCTCCCCTGTGTCCTGGCCAATATTTATCCCTCAACCAAAATTACTAAAATATTGTCATTATCACATTGCTGCTTGTGGGACCTTTCTGTGCGCAAATTGGCTGCTGCGTTTTGTACATTACAACAGTGACTGCACTTCAAAAAGTACTTCATTGGGATGTAACGTACTTTGGATCGTCCAGTGGTCGTGAAAGGCGCTATATAAATGCAAGTCTCTTCTCTTCCTTTCCATCGATCCCAACCATTGTTATCCTTTCACTGTCTCACGGGCTGGTCAGACCCCCAGTAATTCAGTGCTGCCCCTATTCCGTACCCACATGCCCCACATACCAGTGTTTGTTAATGGGAATAATGGGGTGTCTTTTATTTGCAGCAGCGATTCAGGACCCAGGACGAGGACGAGTTTGGAATGGGTCGTCACGAGATACAGCTGAAGCACAGCAGCTGGTCCAATAAATGGATTCAAAAAAAATACAGGAAACCTGAAGTAGGAATCAGAAAATGTTGTAAACACACATCAGATCCACCAGCCTCTCTGAAGAGGAAAGACTAGTTAACATTTCAGGTGCAAGGCTCTTCCTCTGAGCGGAGAGCATCTCACGCCCAAAATGTTAAGCTGCCTCATCTCTTTACAGGCGTTGACTGACCCACTTTGCATTTGCAGCATTTTCCATTTTTATTACAGTATTTGTCCACCTGAAGTTATACAAGTCCCAGAAACACAATTGAGCCGAATCATGCTGGAAAAATAACGACATGTTAGCAACGCAGGCAGTTATTAACGTGCAAATCAGCCGGCAAATTCAGGGGAAGAAGCGATACGCACGAGTCGTAAATCTTAAGAACTTGCTGGTTGATATACGCCTCGCTGCGCCGTTTGCCTCTCACAAACGGCATCTCGCCCTTAGCCTCCCCGTTATTTTTAAGAACTTGCTGGATTTGCACATTAATTGCCCATTAAACGTGCCGCAGAAAGATAAGTCTTGTAATTAAGAGCACAAGTACCCTTTTAACAACATGATAATTTTTAATGACTACCAATCAACCTCTGTGGCCCAGAAAGGGAACAAATTAAACTGTCCAATCTCATTCCGGCATGTAATAAATTGTTGTTAGAAATTCAAAATATGTAAAAAAATATTTAAAATCTTACTTTTCCTGTCTTTTTTCTCTCTCTTAATTCAATCTTTCTTTCCCTCTCTATTTCTTTCTGTACTAATTCACCCTCCTCTCCCATCATTCCTATTTCTTTAGCAATCCTTAAATCTCATTGGTTAAAGAGATACTCTGATGGTCCTGCCATTCACTGAGGTCCCAGATGCCCTGTTGCCCTCGCCGCACCATTATCAGCTTCCAGCAAGTTATGCCACGAAAATATTTTGAGCTGAAGGGTGCAGGAAAAAGTCTAACTCATGGCTCCAGCAAGATCCGGCCAATTCGGTTTTTTTAAATCTGGGAATGAATATGATTGATTTCGCTTATAGTGCATTTTCAATTGCTAACCATGGGAGGTGTTTTCCTGAGATTAAATCCCACCTTTGATTGAGCACTGGGCATCACAAGCTCTGGGAGGCAGTGAGCAAACATGGACAAGTTCTAAGAAGCATTTACTTATCTGATTCCCAGACTGCTCCTCTTCCTGTTTAGAGTTCAACTGCACACTGGGTACTTCGTGTGTGTTGGGTAGAGGAAGTGGTGCAGGATCAACAACTCAAATCATTTAATTAATTTAGGACGCAACTTAAATTGAGACAAATTCAATTCTTCACAGGTGCACAGCTCTATTGGTTTGGTGCTCAGTTGACCGTGAGGGATATGATGTGACTGCTCACCCCTCTCAAAGTATTCTGAACACAACCTCCGAGGACGTCACTATTAATTATTGATGGAAATGTTGAGGAAGCTGAGCAGTTCACACCTGGGAGTATGGTTCGAATAAAGGATTGGATGAAGAGGACGGGGAGCAGACTCCCTCCATGTACCTAACTTAGGTCTGGATTTAAATTGAGGCAAGCATAGCATCAAATGAGCCCAAGGAGATTTGGAGCACATGACTGGAAGCAACTCGAGAAAGGAGCTGTATACCGAGCGGGTTCTAGCAACGCCCACTCCTACACAATTTCTGGGAAGAAGTTAAGGATACTATTTACCACTCAGATAATGACCTCCCAGAACCTGTATTACTGTGTTTTCCTCCTCCCTTTGTGGGATATACATGACAACCGAGCAGTTAGAAGCTGCATGATATCATCTGTGGCATAGACATGCATTGCAGTCTTAGTGGCTTAAAAAAAGGACCGTACTGTCACCCTGCCTGAAGCTACGATGAACTTAAGACCACAAAAAATACATTTAGTTCAAGAACTGTAGAGTAAAACATGAAACAGTTAATACAGCTTTTCCAGACGAGGATGAGACCGAGGGGAATACCAATGTGACATTGGGCCAATTACCGCCCCATCAGTCTACTCTCAATCATCAGCAAAGTGATGGAAGGTGTCGTCGACAGTGCTATCAAGCGGCACTTACTCACCAATAACCTGCTCACTGAGGCCGAGTTTGGGTTCCGCCTGGACCACTCGGCTCCAGACCTCATTACAGCCTTTGTCCAAACATGGAGCTGAATTCCAGAGGTGAGGTGAGAGTGACTGCCCTAGACATCAAGGCAGCATTTGACCAAGTGTGGCATCAAGGAGTCCTAGTAAAACTGAAGTCAATGGGAATCGGGGGGAAAACTCTCCACTGGCTGGAGTCATACCTTGCACAAAGGAAGATGGTTATGGTGGTTGAAGGTCAATCATCACAGCCCCAGGACATGATAAATTGACCCTTACTGTTAGGGGGTTAAATACGTGGGGTTACAGGGATAGGGTGGGATATGTGTCGGTGCAGGCTCGATGGGCCGAAATGGCCTCTATCTGCACTGTAGATTCTGTGATTCTGTGATTCTGTGACATCGCTGCAGGAGTTCCTCAGGGCAGTGTCCTAGGCCCAACCATCTTCAGCTGCTTCATCGATGACCTTCCCTCCAACATAAGGTCAGAAATGGGGATGTTCGCTGGTGACTGCACAGTGTTCAGTGCCATTCACAACTCCTCAGATAATGAAGCAGTCCATGCCCACATGCAACAAGACCTGGATGACGTTCAGGCTTGGGCTGATAAGTGGCAGGTAACATTCACGCCACAGAAGTGCCAGGCAATGACTATCTCCAACAAGTGCGAGTCTAACCACTGCACCTTGACATTCAATGGCATTACCATCACCGAATCCCCCACCATCAACATCCTTTGGGTCACCATTGACCAGAAACTTAACTGGACCAGCCACATAAATACCGTGGCAACAAAAGCGGGTCAGAGGCGAGGTATTCTGCGGCGAGTGTCTCCCCTCCTGACTCCCCAAAGCCTTTCCACCATCTACAAGGCGCAAGTAAGGAGTGTAAGGAGGAGATGGGAGGGAGGGCGAGTACCACAGTATATGGGAGGAGACGGGAGGGAGGGCGAGTACCACAGTATATGGGAGGAGACGGGAGGGAGGGCGAGTACCACAGTATATGGGAGGAGACGGGAGGGAGGGCGAGTACCACAGTATATGGGAGGAGACGGGAGGGAGGGCGAGTACCACAGTATATGGGAGGAGACGGGAGGGAGGGCGAGTACCACAGTATATGGGAGGAGACGGGAGGGAGGGCGAGTACCACAGTATATGGGAGGAGACGGGAGGGAGGGCGAGTACCACAGTATATGCGAGGAGACGGGAGGGAGGGCAAGTACCACAGTATATGGGAGGAGACGGGAGGGAGGGCGAGTACCACAGTATATGGGAGGAGACGGGAGGGAGGGCGAGTACCACAGTATATGCGAGGAGACGGGAGGGAGGGCAAGTACCACAGTATATGGGAGGAGACGGGAGGGAGGGCGAGTACCACAGTATATGGGAGGAGACGGGAGGGAGGGCGAGTACCACAGTATATGGGAGGAGACGGGAGGGAGGGTGAGTACCACAGTATATGGGAGGAGACGGGAGGGAGGGCGAGTACCACAGTATGTGGGAGGAGACGGGAGGGAGGGTGAGTACCACAGCATATGGGAGGAGACGGGAGGGAGGGCGAGTACCACAGTATATGGGAGGAGACGGGAGGGAGGGCGAGTACCACAGTATATGGGAGGAGACGGGAGGGAGGGCGAGTACCACAGTATATGGGAGGAGACGGGAGGGAGGGTGAGTACCACAGTATATGGGAGGAGACGGGAGGGAGGGCGAGTACCACAGTATATGGGAGGAGACGGGAGGGAGGGCGAGTACCACAGTATATGCGAGGAGACGGGAGGGAGGGTGAGTACCACAGTATATGGGAGGAGACGGGAGGGAGGGTGAGTACCACAGTATATGGGAGGAGATGGGAGGGAGGGCGAGTACCACAGTATATGGGAGGAGACGGGAGGGAGGGCGAGTACCACAGTATATGGGAGGAGATGGGAGGGAGGGCGAGTACCACAGTATATGGGAGGAGACGGGAGGGAGGGCGAGTACCACAGTATATGGGAGGAGACGGGAGGGAGGGCGAGTACCACAGTATATGGGAGGAGACGGGAGGGAGGGCGAGTACCACAGTATATGGGAGGAGACGGGAGGGAGGGCGAGTACCACAGTATATGGGAGGAGACGGGAGGGAGGGCGAGTACCACAGTATATGGGAGGAGACGGGAGGGAGGGTGAATACCACAGTATATGGGAGGAGACGGGAGGGAGAGCGAGTACCACAGTATATGGGAGGAGACGGGAGGGAGGGCGAGTACCACAGTATATGGGAGGAGACGGGAGGGAGGGTGAGTACCACAGTACCTAGGCGACGACGGGAGGGAGGGTGAGTACCACAGTATATGGGAGGAGACGGGAGGGAGGGTGAGTACCACAGTACCTAGGCGACGACGGGAGGGAGGGTGAGCACCACAGTATATGGGAGACGACGGGAGGGAGGGTGAGTACCACAGTATATGGGAGGAGACGGGAGGGAGGGTGAGTACCACAGTACCTAGGAGACGGCGGGAGGGAGGGTGAGTACCACAGTATATGGGAGGAGACGGGAGGGAGGGTGAGTACCACAGTATATGGGAGGAGACGGGAGGGAGGGTGAGTACCACAGTATATGGGAGGAGACGGGAGGGAGGGCGAGTACCACAGTATATGGGAGGAGACGGGAGGGAGGGCGAGTACCACAGTATATGGGAGGAGACGGGAGGGAGGGCGAGTACCACAGTATACGGGAGGAGACGGGAGGGAGGGTGAGTGCCACAGTATATGGGAGGAGACGGGAGGGAGGGTGAGTACCACAGTATATGGGAGGAGACGGGAGGGAGGGTGAGTACCACAGTATATGGGAGGAGACGGGAGGGAGGGTGAGGACCACAGTATAAGGCAGGAGACGGTCGAGAATGATACATCACAGAAGGAGGCCATTCTGCCCATTGTGTCTGTGCTGGCTGTTAGAAAGAGCTATCCAATTAGTCCCGCTGCCCTGCTCTTTCCCCATAACTCTGTAATTTTTCCCCTTCAAGTATTTATCCAATTCTCTTTTGAAAGTTATTATCGAATCTGCTTCCACCACCCTTTCAGGCAGTGCATTCCAGATCATAACAGCTCGCTGCACAAAAATATTTTTCCTCATGTTGCCTCTGGTTCTTTTGCCAATCACCTTAAATCTGTCTCTTCAGATTACCAACCCTTCTGCCACTGGAAACAGTTTCTCCTTACTTATCAAATCTCCTCTTAACCTTCCCTGCTCTAAGGAGAATAATCCCAGCTTCTCCAGTCTCTCCACATAACTGAAGTCCCTCATCCCTGGTCCCATTCTAGTAAATCTCCTCTGCACCCTCTCCAAGGCCTTGACATCCTTCCTAAAGTATGGTGCCCAGAATTGAACACAATACTCCAGCTGGGGTCTAACCAGTGTTTTATAAAGGTTTAGCATAACTTCCTTGCTTTTGTACTCTATTCCTCTATTAATAAAGCCAAGGATCCCATATGCTTTGTTAATGGCGTTCTCCATATTTCCTGCCATCGTCCAAGATTTGTGTAGAGAAGCAGAACAGAAATGTGGAAGCCAAGGAAGAGATGGCTGGCACTAGGGACTTTCTCTTGCTTTGTCCAAACTAAAGCTGTGTTTGGGAGATGCAGCCCAGCCTCCAGTTGTCCCTTGGTGTATATGCACAGGTTGGTACATACTGAGGTCCTTACACTGTTGCCACACCACACCTAGCCGTCCGGCTGTAACGTAACTGCATGAAGCAAGGGTTAAGGGATTATTGATCCCACTTTATGAATCAGTGGCCTAGAAATTCAGTTGTTTGCGCCAGCGCCGTAGGAGGAGGAGAAGTGGGGCACTAAGCGGCTAGCGCCCGGGCGTGGCGTGATCTGTGCCTCTCGCGAACTTCAGTTAAGATTTAGCGGCAGCGCAAAACCTTTGCGCGCGCTCAGCTGCGCGCGCAGATCCTGACGTCATTTCATGGTGCAACGCCCTTTGTGCACCCCGAACCGGAAATTCAGTGGCGCCGGCCTATTGTGCGCCTGGCGCCCCTAGCAACTGGTAGAGGGGAACGGTTCCCAGTCACTGCGGGGGGCGCTAATTAAAGGGGACTCCTCCTGCAGTATAAATGGCAGCCATTTTGCACCACTCCTCCTTTGTGAGAGACGGATCTTTGGAGAGAGACAAAGGTAGAGAGCTTTCTGGTTTGGCTCAACACTCGCACAGGTACTTGTGGATTCAGGCCAGAGCTTTGCACTTGTCTTTAACTTCAGTGTCATAGCATTGATTGGAAACATATAATGGGGGCTGCAATGGGTGGAAACTTTGGGCTTCTCCATTGCATTCAAAGGGCTCAGAGACGCCGTGAGAGACTGCCAGTCGTGGCCAGATGGAGAAGGGCCAACAGGCGTCGGCAAAGGAGGCCTTACCCACCCAGGGTATACCGCCAGCAGTTCTCATATCTGAACATGTCTGAGGAGCAGTGTGTTCGGAGGCTACGATTCAGAAGGGCGGTGGTCACTGAGATCTGCCACCCGCTTCGTGGAGATCTGCAGCCACAGCTGAGGAGCAGGACGTCTCTATCAGTGGCAGTGAAGGTGACGGTGGCTCTCAACTTCTATGCCACCGGCTCCTTCCAATCCGCTACTGGGGACATTTCCAACATCTCCCAGTTTGCGGTACATTGCTGCATCCGCCAGGTGACCAATGCCCTTTTCAGAAGGAGACGTCAGATCATCTCCTTCCCCATGACCGTGGACAAGCAGCAAGAACGTGCAATGGGCTTCGCAGCATTAGCGGGCTTCCCCATGGTGCAGGGCGCCATTGACTGCACCATGGGGCTTTGCGGGCACCTCTACAGAATGCCGAGGATTACCGCAACCGAAAGGGCTACCATTCGCTCAACGTGCAGTTGGTGTGTGACCACAGGCAGCTCATCCTAGCTGTCAATGCCCGCTTTCCAGGCAGCAGCCACGATGCCTTCATCCTGTGCCAGACTTCTGTGGCAGACATGTTCGAGGCCCAGCCTCACCCACGAGGATGGCTTCTCTGGGACAAAGGCTATCCTTTGTGCACCTGGCTGATGACCCCGCTCCGTGCGCCCAGCACCCCTGCTGAAGAGGGATACAATGACAGCCATCAAGCAACCAGGAACATCATTGAGCAAACAATCGGCGTGCTGAAGCAATGGTTCCGCTGTCTGGATCGTTCCGGGGGAGCCCTACAGTACTCGCCTGAGCGAGTCTCCCATTTCGTTGTCGTGTGCTGCATGCTGCACAACCTGGCTATCCGCAGGACTCAGCCACTGCCAGCAGGCATTGGAGGACCACCAGAGGAGGAGGAGGAGGAGGACCAGCACAGGAGGGAGGCAGAAAGTACAAGGGCCGCCCGTCGGAGGCTTATTGCAACTCGGTTCTAGGCCCCCTCTCAGGGAATGGCTTGTGCCAATGGCAGAAGATGAATGTAGCCACTCCACAAGTCCTCAACCGAGCAGGGCAACCAGGACTTCCAAAAGAAAGCATGGACAGTGCGATTTAAGAATTTTTTTTACTGTGATACCTCTGTGCCCTTCCCACATGACAAACTAATGGAGAGAAACCCCCCCCAAAAACACAAATATACCAGTCTCGGCCTTTAAATACAAAACAAATACAGCAGTCTCGGCCTTTATAAATAAAACAAAACATTTGGCCACACCACCTAGTTTTCCCCTGCGAGGGTGATCCGTCTCGCTTCCGTGACTGGCCCCTACCCGCCCTGCAGCTCCTCCTCAATGGGACCCCAGTGGCTGCAGCAAGGCTGGGGGAAGGCTGCTGAGGGTCAGATGGTGAGACGGCAGATGCCCTTGGGGGTCAGCCTGGACCAGCTTTGGGCCTGGAGGGGCCGGCTGCTGACTGCTCCAACTCTGCTTGGGCGGCAGCAGTCTGCCCAATGGCTGGTGGCAGCTGCAATGGAGGAGTGACAGTGTTGGCTGCAGAAATGCTGCCAACCTGACAGATCACAGGCACTCCCTGGTCGGCTGATACATTGGCACGCGCACGGGCCAGCACTGCAACATGCGCAGCAATCTGCTGAGGCACAGACTGCTGGGCTGCTGCGGCACGGCGAGCGCCCCGGTGATGCCTGGCCGATCCAGCGAGTGTGGCAGCAGTTAGTGCCCGTGTGGCCCTGGTCTGTGTCTGCATGACAGAAGCCAGTGAATGCACGGCACGACTGAGCACTTGGCTAGAAGCCGCCTGTGATGCAGCGAAGTCTTGCTGACTCCTAATTGTAGTGTATGTACCTTTAAGGGGAGAACCACTTTTTACAGCTCCTGTGTACTGTAGTACCGGCAGTGACCACACCTGTATATAAACCCTGAGTAGGGATCTGTACGTTTAGTTTTAGAGTAACCCTCATCCAGTAAATACCTGTTGATTGTTCCTGCAGTCTCGTGTCTAGTTATTGAAGGACACACATCAAAAATACACGGATCTAACAGTGGTGACGAGGCAGATTTGAACCTACCTGCAACTCTGAATTACCTCCCAGGGATTCGCTCCTGGAGAACAGTGGAAGAAAGTTGAGGCCAGAAGCACGGGCGTCGACCACAAGCAACCGCCCAGTCATCCAGCAGAGATTTGAGCATTGCAGGGGAGGCTGTTGAGAGCTGGGCTTGGTTCTCCAGTCACGGTGGTCCAGCGAAACGGGCTGGCAACAGGTACGGCGCAGACCCTTCCCGGACAGCGGCGGCTAGAGCTGACCGACAGCACAGAGAAGGCCGAGCAGCATCGACGGGAGAAGAGAGAGGGTAGAGCGCACAGGGTGCAGCCGGTGTTCAGGACCGAACGGCGTCGGCGGGAGAAGAGAAAGAGGCGCGAAGGAAAACGCGCAGAGCGCAGCCGGTGTTCAAGGGATGAGCAGCCGCAGCGGAGAAGGGAGAGCGCGGGAAACGCCATTTTGAGCCGCAGCGGAGAAGAAGGGAGAGCACGGGAAAATGCCATTTTGAGCCGCAAGAAGAAGGGAAAGCACGGGAAAATGCCATTTTGAGACAGTCTAACCACACCCAGGGATGCCGAAGAGTGGCAGTGTCACAGCGTTCAACAATGAAGTCGAAGATTGGACGACATATGTCGAACGCATAGAAGTGTACTGCAAGGCGAATGAAGTGCCAGATGAGAGGAAAGCGCTGGTATTGTTGAATTCCATGGGTGCAAAAACGTATGGCTTACTGCGAAATCTAGTAACCCCAGAGAAGCCAGTGGACAAGGATTTTGGAAACATAGTGTCAATCCTACAGAACCACTTAAACCCCACACCGCTGCTGATAGCAGAAAGATTTAAGTTTCACAAAAGGAATCAGCATAAAGATGAAAGTAATGCTGAGTATTTAATGGAACTGCGCAAGCTGTCGAAACACTGCCAGTTTGGAATGGGACTAGCAGATACTTTAAGGGGCAAGTTTGTGTGTGGGCTTCAAAGTGAAGGAACCCAAAAACGGCTTCTATCAGAAAAGGATCTTACGCTGGACAAGGCTTTCAGCATGGCAGTATCACACGAAGCAGCCGCACGGGGCGCTGCAGAGATACAACGGACACCGCAAGAATATGGCACAAATGAAATGTCATACGGAACAGTGAAGTGCTATCGCTGCGGCAGAACAACACACGACCATAATGATTGCTGGTTCAAGGACAAAGTGTGCAGACAGTGTGGAAAAGTAGGACACATAGCAAGAGTCTGCAGGTCGGGAAAGAAAACCAGCAGCAAGAAATCTCCACAGGAGAAGTACAAGAAGGTACATAAGGTGACGGAGAGTAGTTCAGACGAACAGAAAAGTGATACAGACTCCAGAAGCAAGGAGCTGGGTTGTCTGAAACTACATAATGTGATCAAAACGGAGGATCATCAAACTATCTGGGTCACGCTCAAGATAGCAGGAGTCCAAGTGAAAATGGAATTGGACACAGGATCAGCCCGAACAGTCATAAACTGAAGGGACTACAAGCGGCTATTCTCACATATACCCTTGAGAGATAGAGATTATCTTGAAGACGTACACGGGGCAAAAAGTCTACCCCAAAGGAAAAATAAGGGTGAACGTTGTATATAACGGTAAGGAAACACCAAAAATGGACCTATATGTATTGCCAGATGGAGGACCACCACTACTAGGACGTGAATGGATCCGGAAGATACAGCTAGATTGGCATTCCATACAAGCACTGACTGTAGATGCCAAAAAGGATGACGACGCCACACCTGGACGACTGTCAAAAATGCTACCTGATGCACAAGACGTGTTCCAGGAGGGACTTGGAACACTAAAAGGCATAACAGCGATGATCAAAATAGAGGAACATGCAAGCCCAATGTTTTTTAAGGCCAGACCGGTGCCTTATGCGATCTGCCCAGCCATCGAAGCAGAGCTGGAAGGTTTGGAACGTTCAGGAGTACTGTCCAAAGTGGACTGGAGTGAGTGGGCCACACCCATCATTCCTGTAATGAAGAGGTTGTTGAGTAATACGCCTGGGGAACCAAAGAAAGTTCGCAACTGTGGGGACTTTAAGGTGACAGTGAACCCAGTCCGTCACATGGTACAATATCCGCTTCCGCGGATTGAAGATATTTTCACCTCGCTATCTGGAGGGAAATGCTTCACTAAGATTGATCTGGCCCAGGCGTACCTGCAAATGGAGGTAGAAGAAGCCGCGAAGCAGTACCTCACAATCAACACTCATAAAGGTCTCTATCAATACAACCGGCTGGTGTTCGGGGTAGCATCAGCTCCGGCTATTTGGCAAAGGGCAATGGATCAAGACCTGCAAGGGATTCCAGGGACCCAGTGTTATTTGGACGATATCCTGATCAGGGGCGAAAATGACAGTGCTCACCTTGCCAATCTGGAGCAGGTGCTCACTAGATTGAAGGAATATGGGCTCCGAGCAAATCGCCACAAATGCGAGTTTTTCCAGAAGCAGATCTCGTATTGTGGCCACGTTATTGATGAAGAGGGGTTACATAAGTCCCCTGAAAAGATTGAGGCAGTAGTCAAGGCTCCAGCACCGGAAAATGTGTCACAACTGAGGTCGTTCCTCGGGCTGGTGAACTACTACCATAAGTTCTTGCCGAATTTGTCTACAGTACTACACCCACTGAACACCCTACGGCAAACGGGGGTACCATGGAAGTGGAATGACGAATGTAAACGTGCTTTCCAGAGGTGCAAAGAATTGATCACATCAAAAGAGGTGTTAGCTCATTTCAACCCAGCACTACCAATTTGGTTGGCGTGTGATGCATCACCCTATGGCATTGGAGCGGTGCTGTCGCACAAGTTCCCGGACGGCTCGGAGAGTCCAGTAGCCTTTGCGTCTCGGTCACTAACCTCAGCCGAGCGTAACTATGCCCAGATTGACAGGGAGGCCCTCAGCCTAGTGTGGGGAGTGAAAAAGTTCAAGCACTATCTGCACGGGCAGAAGTTCACCTTGCTGACGGACCACAAACCACTTGTCTCCATCTTTAATCCAAAGAAGGGCGTGCCGGTGATGACTGCGCAATGGCTACAAAGATGGTCGCTTTTTCTAGGGGCGAACCAATATGAAATTGAGTATAAGGGCACGAAACAGCATGGAAACGCTGATGGGCTATCACGCCTGCCACTGCCTACTGCGGAGGAAGCACCAGCAGTGGACCCTGTCGAAATATTTCATTCGACTATAATTGAACGCTTGCCAGTAACTAACGTCGATATACAGAAGGAGACCCGAAATGACCCGACACTGTCTCGGGTATATGACTTGATGGTGAAGGGATGGCCAGCACATGGCGACTCACTGTTGCCAGCATTCTCATCCAGAAGAGAACAGCTGTCAGTATGCCAGGGGACCTTGATGTGTGGATCCCGAGTGGTAATTCCACCCAATTTACGGGAGAGAGTGCTGAATGAGCTTCACGAAGGCCATCTGGGAGGGGTGAAAATGAAAAGCCTTGCTAGGGCTTGTGTGTGGTGGCCGGGGATCAATCAGCAAATCGAGGACCTGACAAAGAGCTGCTCAGGATGCCAGAAGGTCCAAAATGCACCACCACATGCCCCTCTACATGGGAGTGGCCCTCATCTCCATGGCAATGGGTGCATATTGATTTTGCTGGTCCATTCATGGACTCAATGTTTCTAATAGCCGTGGATGCGCACTCGAAATGGCCTGAGGTGATCAAAATGTCGTCCACCACCACGGAGAAAACTATTGCAGTCCTACGGACCATATTTGCCAGGAACGGCTTGCCAGAGCAGATTTGCTCTGATAACGGACCACAGTTTGTGTCCGAAGAGTTTCGAAGATTCATGAAAAGGAATGGGGTAAGGCATTACACATCTGCCCCGTATCATCCAGCCACAAATGGATTGGCTGAGAGGTTCGTACAAACCTTTAAGAAAGCAGTAAGGGCCATGTGCGATGATGACATTCCACTGCAGCACAAGGTGGACAATTTCCTGTTAGCCTACAGAAATGCGACACATGCAGTCACCAACCAGACACCGGCCATGATGTTCTTTAACCGAAGGTTGAGATCTCGTCTGGATTTGCTCAGACCAAATGTACGAAGAGATGTTGAGAATAAGCAATTCCAGCACATCAATGAGAAGCCGACAAGGAGCTTCAATGTAGGGCAACCAGTCTTGGCCCACGACTACCGAACAGAGAAATGGCAACCAGGAACGATATGCACACGGCAGGGACCACTAATGTACACAGTGGATGTTGGGGAGAACATTGTGAGACGCCATGTCGACCAGATCCTAGAGTCACAGGAACGAGTCAACCCCATGTCTCGCGCACCTGGTGATGAACCCGACATACAGGTAGCATCTACCCCAGAAACAGTAGCATCGGAAGCTGATGAACCAACTGACGACAGGGGGCCTCCGCACCAAGAACAAGACACTCAGGAAAGGCGCTATCCAGAAAGGATCAGGAAGCCGCCCCAAAGACTCAATATATAAATGGACTATTTTCAGTTAATGTGCATGTTAAAAGTGTTTTTTGTTAAATGAATGTTATGGTTCTGTCAATCTAAAAGGGGAGGAATTGTAGTGTATGTACCTTTAAGGGGAGAACTACTTTTTACAGCTCCTGTATACTGTAGTACCGGCCGTGACCACACCTGTATATAAACCCTGAGTAAGGATCTGTACGTTTAGTTTTAGAGTAACTCTCGTCCAGTAAATACCTGTTGATTGTTCCTGCAGTCTCGTGTCTAGTTATTGAAGGACACACAACATCAAAAATACACGGATCTAACACTAGCCTGTGCTGCCGCGACGTCCTGCAGACTCCTGGCCTGTGCCGCACTGAATTGTTGCAGACTCCTGGCCTGTGCTGCACTGAATTGTTGCAGACTCCTGGCCTGTGCTGCCACGACGTCCTGCAGACTCCTGGCCTGTGCTGTCCCGAATTCCTGCACACTCCTTGCCAGTGACTCTATGGAGTCAGGCATCCTTGCCACTGCAGCCATGAGCTCAGTGTGCCTGCGCTCAGCCTGGGTGCCCATTTCCGCTAGGAGCCGCACCTCCTCTGCGCTCACCGTAGCAGGACTGGAGGCCGCACTCACCCTCCGGGGAGAAGGCCGCCGAGCTTCCCCACCCCTCCTGCGTTGCTGCAGCCCGCTGGTCCCCGGAGCTTCACTATCCTCCGACCCCTTCCCCCCTGCTACCCTCCAGGGAAAACGTGTCACCATCATGGCCATGGACTGCCTCGGCTGAAGGTGTCCCTGATGGGCTGGCTTCCTCTTCCTCCTCCTCTATATCTGACTCGGACACAGTGCCAGCTTGAGGGGCTGCCTCCTCACCGGACGAGTCACCATCTGAAAGCAGGGGGGGACAAGAGTTGCTTTAGAGTGAGGACAGGGCGACAGCGAGGGAGGCATGAGTGCTGCTGTGCACTGCATTAGTTCGATAGTGGCAAAGGATGCTGGTGTGAGGCGCAAGTGGAAAGAGAGAGGTCAAAAAGGTGATGACCTTACCATTGGTGCCCAGAACAGGGTCAGCATCTCCAGTGGCGACGGAGCCACTCAGCCGGCCTGCCATGATCTGATCCACTCGCTGCTCGAGGTCGCTCAGCTGTTTCAGGTCAGGACGGCCTCCCCCGGTCTGTCGCTGCTGTCTTCTGTTATGCGCCAGCTTGGCCTGCAAGAGAAAGGACAGCCTCTAAGTACAGTGTCAAGCCCTGATCTTGCTCGCACTGCCTCCCATGGTCGATTAGCCCCGACAGTGTCAAGCCCTGATCTCGCCCGCACTGCCTCCCATGGTCGATTAGCCCTGATAGTGTGTAAAGTCCTGAATGTGCAAGTGCTTTTCATGACAGTCCCATAGCTGCTGGATGAGGGCTGGCCATTAGGGCTTTCAGGCCCCTTTGGCCATAAAGTAAGGTGCACATGCAGGGATGAGGACGATACTGGAAAGGGTACTCACCCTTACAACCCGAGTGAGGTCATTGAATTTTTTCCGGCACTGGTTTGGTGTCCTGCCAACCGCGCTGTTGGACGTGACCCTGTTTGCCACATCCCTCCATGCTTTCCGATATTCGGCGGGCAGCGGCCTCCTGCCACCCTCAGGGAAGAGGATATGGCGCCTGCGGTCCACTGCGCCAACCAGCAGCCTCAGGTCACCCTCGCCGAAGCGCTGCGCTCTCTCCCTGGCCTTCTCCATTCTCCTGGGCGTGGAGCAGTTCCAGAAGCAGTGTTCAGGCCTTGCCTTAGGGCTGCAGTGTGCAGGGCGTGGCAGCCAAATAATTCCACCCTCCCCCTTTAAGTGCTGACCGGCGCCTGACTGTCTGCCCTCAATGAGCAACTCGCCGCAGCTGTGCTGCGCCCGCCTTCGGTGTTTGCGCCCCGGATCGCCGGTTTAGCGCCTAATGATAGTCGTGCATCGCCTGCTTTAGCGCAGCAGCAACCTCTTGGGGCGATGCAACTGAATATTGGCGAAGGTGGCGCTAAGTTGTGCCGGGCGCAAAAGTTAGCGAACGCCATGCTGTAGCGCCCCAAACGTGGCTATACTGAATTTCTAGGCCAGTGTTCTTTATATCACTCCCTATACAAACCTCTTGGTCCGTCTTCATGTTTTTTTTGTAATTAAACTCAAGATTAATAGTGGGACCCAACTCATCCAGCCATATCATTGGTGACAAGACTGTCCAATAGAAACTCAAATCCCTCAAGTTTAAAATTCAAAAAAATTATTTTCTCAAATAGGTTTTCAGTAATATTCTTTTATATCAGGCACATTTTGAGAACCCAATAAATATTTAATATTTAGCAGGTAACACTACAAAGTACAGACTCAGAAAAATGCACATTCAACTGTTATATAATCTCCAAGGGCCTCACTTTGAGGGCCATAGATACACATCAAAGAAAGGAAATACTAATCATCAATACTGGTATTGGTGAATCGCTAGAATGAGTGGCTGTTATTGGACTTAATTTTAAGCGGGTGAAAGTGACTACATGCAGCGAGTGTGCAATATAACCCTAAGCAACTGTAGGTCGTATTCTGTCTAACACTATAATTTAATTCATGCTTCAACGTCCATCTTCACTGAAGCTGGGTTCTTGGCATCTGTTGAATACAGGACAACTTGCTGGTACCTTGTCTTTGGAAGCTTTTTCTTTGGCCTAGAGAAAGAACACAATATTAATAATCCAGCAATCTGCAGCACACTTTCTCAATGCGGGATACATTAAAAACATTAGGAACAGGAGGAGGCCATTCAGCCCCTCGGGCCTGTTCCGCCATTCAATGAGATCATGGCTGATCTGCACCTCAACTCCATTTCCCTACCTTAGCTCCATATCCCTCGACAGCCTTACCCAACAAACACCTATTGATCTCAGTCTTGAAAGCCCCAAATGTCCCAGCTTCCACAGCCTCTTGGACTCAATTACACATGCAACAAGCTTCATTATAATTTCAATTTGAAATTGTTGCCTTTGGGACTGATGTTCAGCTCAGCAACAAGGAAATAGCTTAATAAAAAGATGTTCGTTGTTTGTACAGCTTTACTAAATGAAAATATAAAGTTGTGGAGTAAGAAAGGGCCATTTGCCCCAACAAGTCCACTCTCACCAGAGATCATGCACACTTATTCCATCATGGAGTCGCACTCTCACCACCTGCACTTGATCGATCTGCTACTTTAAGGAACACTAAAGAGGAAACTTCGACACTCCTGGCACGTGCATAGTGTACGGGCCCAGGGTGTGGGTCCAGAGAGGACAGCAGGCTCTCCAGAGGTTCACGTCACCTGCCGAGACCTCAGTGCAGTGCTCTTGGAATGGAGGATGGTGGGATATGCAGGTTTTGAAAGGACACTCAGCACCATGGAACACAGCTATGTGCGGAGTACGAGCTCCAGATGTCCACCAATACAGGCCAACCGGCTAGAACCAGAGGTGCATCGACAGTGTGCAGACTTCATTCTGTGCATGGCTACTTCATGTGCAAACTTAGCACCGCCTACACACACTACTGCGCTGGGTATCAGAGGGCAAAAATAAGCCATCAAAACTGTCTTTCTCTCTTTGGTAGAGAGATTGGAGAGTAGGGGGTATGGTACTATCACCGGACAAGTAAACCAGAGGCCTGGATTAATAATGCTGAGAATGAGAGTTCCAATCCCACCACAGCAGTTTGGAAATTTGGATTCCATTTAAAAAGAATCCGGTATCAGTGAAAGTGACCATGAAACCTTCGGATTGTCGAAAAAGCCCAACCGGTTCACCAAAGCCGTCCTTACCCGGTCTGGCCTATATGTGACTCCAGTCCCACACCAATGTGGTTGACACTTACCTGCCCTCTGATGTGGCCGAGCAAGCCACTCAGTTGTATAAAGGTAATGTAGGGATGGGCAATAAATCCCGGCCTTGCCAGTGATGCCCATATCCCGAGAATGAATAAAAACCTCAGGAAAGGAAATCAGGAGCTGATGCTGGTACAGAGGTCCTGCCTTGTGGAGCTTGGCTGCATACAGGATGCCATTATGATGAGACCCGTGTGAACTAAGAACATATGAAATAGGAGCCTGCTCCGCCATTCAATAAGATCATGGCTGATCTTCTACCTCAACTCCACATTCCTGCCCTATCCCCATATCCCTTAATTCCCTTAACATCCAAAAATCTGTCGATCTCAGTCTTGAATATACTCAACTTCCCCCTCCGTAACATTGCCCGTCTCCGCCCCTACCTCAGCTCACCTGTTGCTAAAACCCTCATCCATTCCCTTTGTTACCCCCAGACTTGACTATTCCAATACTCTCCTGGCCGGCCTTTCATCTTGCCCCCTCCATAAACTTGAACTCATCCAAAACTTTGCAGCCCATATGCTAACTCACACCAAGTCCTGTTCACCCATCATCCCTGTGTTCGCTGATCTACATTGCCTCCCAGTCCGGCCACACCTCAATTTTAAAATTCTCATCTGTGTTTTCAAATCCCTCCATGGCCAGTAAATTCCTCCAGCCCCACAACCCCACGAGATCTCTAGGCTGCTCCAAATTCTGGCCTCTTGCGCATCTCCGATTTTGTTAACTCCAGCATTGGCGGCCGTGTCTTCAGCCGTCAAGGCCCTAAGCTCTGGATTTCCCTCCCTAAACCCCTCTGCTTCTTTAAGATGCTCCTTAAAACCTACCTTTATGACCAAGCTTTTGGACATCTGCCCTAATATCTCCTTATAGGAACATAGCAACAGGAGGAGGCCATTTAGCCCCTTGAGCCTCTTGCACCATTCAATGAGATCATGGCTGATCTGTGACCGAACTCCATATACCATTAAGTGGCTCGGTGTCAAATTTTGTTTGATAATCTCTCCCATGAATCACCTTGGGATGCTTTACAACATTAAGGGCACTTTATAAATACAAATTATTGTTCTGGTTGTTGTAGCAGTGGAAGGATTCGCAGGCTGTCTGAATTCTCCTTCCATGCCCATAAAGATCTTTAAACCAGTCCATGGGGTGGTTAGTCCGATACAGCGGGAGGGCTTTCTGGGCTCCCATCATCCACATGCACAGGACAAGAATATTCTGCTGGATGTCAACCCAGGATTCAGAGCTGGAACGCCGGGACAGTCTGGAGCGGGGATTCGAACCCTGCACCTTCTGCCCCAGAGGCAGGAAAGCCACCACTGAGCCAACGGCTCGCTCCCACCACTCATCTCGTAAGCTGCGGTTATAGTTTGACCTCAGCTGCAACTAAGGGCAGATGACAGCTGTGGTATTAAGTAGAAATCAGCAGGGGGCAGCACCAGTGGACCCAGTAAAGTTACAACCAGTCCTCAATGAATCTTTAACAGGCACAACACTGACAATATACACAAAATCCTGCTATTGATTAGAGTTCTGGTTTGAATTTGAGGGTAAAATTCAACTCCCCAGTGCAGTGACAGGCATCCATTTTTGATGTTTTCCTCTAGGTCAACAAATGCGTCAAGTTTAAAATTCTCCTCATGTTCAAATCCCTCTATTGTTTCACCTCTCCCTATCACCGTAACCTCCTCCAACCCGCCGAGAACATCACTTTCCTCCAATTCTGGTCTCTTGTGCATCCCCAATATCTTTCGCCCCACCATTGGTGACCGTGCCTTCTGCCGAATTCCCTCCCTAAACCCTTCTCTGCTTCGCTCTCCTCTTTCAAGATCCTCCTTAAAACCTCCCTCTTTGACCAAGCTTTTAGTCACCCATCCTAATATCGCCTCCTCTTGATCAATTTCATTTTTGTCTGATTACGCTCCTGTGAAGCGACTTGGGACGTCTCATTGCGTTAAAGGAGCTAAATAAATACAAGTTACTGTTGACTGAAATGGGCCCAAGGTCATAAACCCAGCTGGTGATTGACCACCGGTCAGTGCTGCTGCAGCCTTGTGATTCCGCAAAGTCCGAGGAAAATGTTAACATTTTGAAAAGACATTCAGCAGATATGGGGTTACATAAACCACCTCCACCAGACGGAGACATAGAAACATAGAAGATAGGAGCAGGAGTAGGCCATTCGGCCCCTCGAGCCTGCTCCGCCATTCAATGAGATCATGGCTGATCATCCAAATTCAGTACCCTGTCCCTGCTTTCTCCCCATATCCCTTGAGCCTCTTGAATAGATTTAATGAATTGGCCTCAACTGCCTTTTGTGGTAGAGAGTTCCACAGGTTCACCACTCTCTGGGTGAAGAAATTCCTCCTCATCTCTGTCCTAAATGGCTTACCCCTTATCCTTAGACTGTGCCCCCTGGTTCTGGACTCCCCCGCCATCGGGAACATCCTTCCTGCATCTAGTCTGTCTAGTCCTGTTAGAATTTTATAAGTTTCAATGAGATCCCCTCTCATTCTTCTAAACTCCAGCGAATATAAGCTCAATCGACCCAATCTCTCCTCTTGCGTCATTCCTGCCATCCCAGGTATCAGCCTGGTGAATCTTCGCTACACTCCCTCCATGGCAAGAATATCCTTCCTCAGATAAGGCGACCAAAACTGCACACAATACTCAAGGTGTGGTCTCACCAAGGCCCTGTACAACTGCAGCAAGACATCCTTGCTCCTGTACTCTAATCCTCTCGCTATGAAGGCCAACATACCATTTGCCTTCTAAGCCACCTGCTGCACCTGCATGCTTACCTTCAGCGACTGGTGTACAAGGACACCCAAGTCTCGTTGCACTTCCCCTTCTCCCAATCTATTGCCGTTCAGATAATAATCTGCCTTCCTGTTTTTGCCACCAAAGTGGATAACCTCATATTTTTCCACATGCATCTGCCCAATCACCCAACCTGCCCAAATCATACAGGAGTTTCTCAGCATCCTCCTCACAGCACACACGCCCACCCTGCTTCGTGTCATCTGCAAACTTGGAGATATTACATCTAGTTCCCTCGTCCAGATCATTAATATATATTGTGAATAGCTGGGGTCCTAGCACCGATCCCTGCAGTACCCCACTAATCACTGCCTGCCACTCGGAAAAAGACCCATTTATTCCAACTCTTTGCTTCCTGTCTGCCAACCAGTTCTCTATCCAAGTCAGTACCTTACCCCCAATCCCATGTGCTTTAACTTTACACACTAATCTCTTATGCGGGACCTTATCGAAAGCCTTCTGAAAGTCCAAATACACCACATCCACTGGTTCTCCCTTATCTATTCTACCAGTTATATCCTCAAAAAATTCCAACAGATTAGTCAAGCACGATTTACCTTTTGTAAATCCATGTTGACTTTGTCCGATCCTGTCACTGTTTTCCAAGTGCTCTGCTATCACATCTTTTATAATGGACTCTAGCATTTTCCCCACTACCGATGTCAGGCTTACCGGTCTATAATTCCCCATTTTCTCTCTACCACCTTTTTTAAATAGTGGGGTTACATTAGCTACCCTCCAATCCATGGGAACTGTGCCAGAGTCTATCGAATTTTGGAAGATGACCAGCAATGCATCTATTATTTCTAGGGCCACTTCCTTAAGTACCCTGGGATGTAGATCATCAGGCCCTGGTCACCCTGGAGCCATGTCTCCGTAATCCCAATTACCTCAAGGAAGCACTCAGCCGGGATCTGGAGATCTTGTATTCGATGCTCAGCACCTACCACCATGTTTGTAAAGATACACTGTTCTTACACTGTTCCAATGAAGCTCAACATAAGCTCGAGGAACAGCACCTCATCTTTCGATTAGGCACTTTACAGCCTTCTGGACTCAACAGAGTTCAACAATTTCAGACCATAACCTCTGCCCCTATCTTTTTTTTCCATTTATTTTCTCTCTCTCACATGGTAGCTGTCTTTCATTCTGCCAGTGCCATTTACACTTCATCTAGAGTCATTTTTTGTTTCTTAACTTGTCCCATTACCATCTCCTTTCGCCTTGCACCATCATCCCTTTTGTCTCTTAATCTCTCCTGCCTTCCATCCTATCCCAGACCTTCCCTTTTGTTCTTCCCTCCCCTCCCCCCTTTCCCTGCCCCTACACTTGCTTAAAAACCTGTTCCATCTCCAACCTTTTCCAGTTCTGGCGAAGGGTCATCGACCTGAAACGTTAACTCTGTTTCTCTCTCCACAGATGCTGCCTGACCTGCTGAGTGTTTCCAGCATTTTTTGTTTTTATTTCAGATTTCCAGCATCCGCAGTATTTTGCTTTTGGAAAGATAACTCTTCCAAATGTGGAGTGTAGCGCAGTGCAAGCTGAGCCCGAGTCGATCCAAATTCCCACCCGAGCTCAGGATTTTATCTGGGTCCTTAGGTAATGGCACTGAGGAAATGCTGGTTGCTTCCTCACAGGGAGGGAGGGAGAATCACCACTGGCCACGTTCCTAAACCAGCTACTGGATGGGTCAAGAGTTCCTGAAGAAATGACAGGAGTTCCAGAAGAACACCTGTGGACCAGATTGGGAACCCGTGGCATGAGGTTGGGGGGGGGGGGGGGGGGGGGGGTGGGTGCGGAGTGGGGGGAGTTTAAACCCCAGACGGGAAAAAAGCTTCAACAGTGGGCAAAATAATCAAGTGGGAGGAATGTTCATGGCAAAAGCTCACCAGGAGCTGAGTGGTTCTGCCGCAGTTGTTCACTGACTTACCGTCTGAGGTTTTCCACATCCTCGATGGTGTCTGGTAAAGTCAATCCCTTTGTTTCAGGCAAGAGCAACACAAGGCCTCCAGAAATCAAACCAATCACCCCTGGGAATGAATGGACAGAACAGGGAAAGATTTAGTGCAAACTAGACAAATGGATGAGTTTAAATTAAACTACATTTTGAAGAACTCTCTCTCAGGAATGCTACTAATATTTTCTGTGATGCGCATTTGAATTGTACTTTGTACATAAGGAAAACACGTTTTAATACATTTCATTCTACACCAACACTGAATGTTGAAACAGAAGTGAAGAATGTTGTTTGCAGAATAAAATTAGTTTGGATTATGACCAATATTGAATTGCATAGTTCTTGAGGAGTCAGCCCCTCAGTCTGTGAACCCCCACAAAGATTAAGTGAATTTAAGTTTCTTTAAATCTGCCTGAATAGTGAAGAAAACGTGAAGTATTTAGGGACTAAAGAACATCCAATAGCATGTAAGGAGTGGCCGGATATAACTGGCGACCATTAACAGAACTGGACCAGCAACCCAGAGGTCCTGTGGTTAAATCCCAGCATGGTAAATTGTGAAATTTAATTGAACACATCTGGTAATTTTTTGAGCCAGCACCAGAAAAATGGTCTGCCGGACTGTCAGAAAAAGCAAAACTAGTGCACTGACGTCCTTCAGAGAAGGGACCTGCCACTCCTTGTGGTCGACTCAATGCCTTCAGTGCAACGAGGAATGGGCAATAAATACGGCCCTGCCAATGTCACCCACATCACAAAAATATAATAAACTATTGCTAGTAGCCCTGCAATTATAGAAGTGGCCAGTTATTTGTATGATGAAACTCAGTGCAAGCCTCAATTTTTCCTTATTTCATCATGCTTTTTTTGGATCCCTCTTGTATTTTTTCACCTCCCACTATTTATATATCCTTTGGTCCTTTTTATATCTCTACATCTTCTCACTGATGATCTTCTATTAAGCAGTTAGCAAGGCAAGTAACCCGCCCCCTCCCTGTGATTGGCAGATCAGCTGATCCTCTCCGCCCCCTCCTACCCCCAAATTTTGCCCCCGTGTTTTCCGACCTTGTTAAAGTGCGTGTTCACCATTCAGCCTCGAGCTCTGGCGAAGGATCATAACTCAGCTTTTCTCTTTACTGATGCTGACTGACCTGCTAAGTATTCCCAGAATTGTGTCTCTTTTTGGCCAGTGTTGTTTGGTTTAATTGTTACACGGATACCATCTGTAATAGGCACTCCAGGGACTTCAACCAGTGACCCGGTTTCGATTAATATGATGCCACATGTGGGATTAGTAAGTTGTAACTAGCTTTACACCAACTGGTTACCCTAACTAATCTTTTTTTGATGCCATGGCAGTACAATCAGGCTCATGATTGGAGTCTGGAGCAGCCTGTAGGATGGGTTGGTATATTTAACTCACTTGTATTGTTAATTCCAGACACACATCCTTGAAGTTCAATTTGCTTTATGCCATGTCTTTTCACAGGGCTCCAATGTAAACTGGCATTTTCTGCTTTTCTAGTTTGTGCCAATTACTTCTCACTTGTGTAATTGCGAAGTAGTCATTGCCACAAACTTTGCATCAATCCATTTTATAAAGTTAGTTCACAACAACAACTTGTATTTATATAGCGCCTTTAACGTAGCAAAATGTCCCAAGACACTTCACAGGAGCGTAATCAAAACAAAATTTGACACCGAGCCACATGAGGAGACATTAGGACAGGTGACCAAAAGTTCGGTCGAAGAGGTAGGTTTTATGAGGGAGGGAATTCCAGAGCTTACGGCCCAGGCAGCTGAAGGCATGGCCGCCAATGGGGGAAGGGATGAAAATTGGGGATGCACAAGAGGCCAGAATTGGAGGAGCGCAGAGATCTCGGGGGGTTGCAGGGCTAGAGGAGATTACAGAGATAGGGAGGAGCGAGGCCATGGAGAGATTTGCAAACATGAACATTTTTTAATTGAAGCGTTACTGGACTGAGAGCCAATGTAGGTTAGCGAGCACAGCGATGATGAGTAAACGGGACTTGGTGCGAGTTAGGACACGAGCAGCAAAGGTTTGGACATGCTCCAGTTTACAGAGGGCGCAAGGTGGGAGTCTGACCAGGAGAGCGTTGGAATAGTCAAGTCTATAGGTAACAAAGGCATGGATGAGGGTTTCAGCAGCAGACAAGCTGAGACAGGGGGGGAGACAGGCGATGTTAAAGAGGTGGGAGTAGGCGGTCTTGGTGATGGAGAGGTTATGGAGTCAGAAGCTCAGCTCAGGGTCAATTAGATCGCAACGGTTGTGAACAGTCTGCTTCAGCCTCAGACATTGGCCAGGGAGAGGGATGGAGTCAATGGCTAAGGAACAAAGTTTTGGCGAGGACCGAAGACAATGGCTTTGGTCTGTCCAATATCTAATTGCAGGAAATTTCTGCTCATCCAATACTGGATGTCGGACAAGCAGCGTGACAAATCGGAGGCAGCGGAGGGGTTGAGAGAGGTGGTGGAGAGGTCGCGCTGGGTGTCGTCAGTGTACATATGGAACCGGACGTGTTTTCGTGTCACTGAGTGGCAGATGGGGATAGGATAGCATAGGATGGAGTCAAGGATAGATCCCTGGGAAACACCAGAGATAATGATGCTGGAGCAGGAAGAGAAGCCATTGTAGGTGATTCTCTGGCTAGGACTGGTTAGATGAGAATGGAAACAGAAAATGCTGGAAATACTCAGCAGGTCAGGCAGCATCTGTGGAGAGAGAAACAGAGTTAACATTTGAGATCCCCTCCCTCACCTCTTTTTCCGGGACATTGATGACTGTATCGGTGCCGTTTCTTGCTCTCACCCTGAACTAGAAAATTTCGTTCACTTTGATTCCAATTTCCACCCTTCCTTCACCTGGTCCAACTCTAACTCTTCCCTTCCTCAACTTCTCTGTCTCCATCTCTGGAGATAGGCTAACAACAAACATCCACTATAAGCCTACTGATTCCCACAGCTACCTGGACTACACTTCCTCCCACCCCATTTCCTGTAAGGACTCTATTCCATTCTCCCAGTTTCTCCACTGCATCTGCTCTCATGATGCCACCTTCCATACTAGTGCTTCCAACATGTCTTCCTTTTTCCTCAACCGAGGATTCCCCTCTACCGTGGCTGACATGGCCCTCGACTGCTGTTCGTTCTATCTCCCACACTTCTGCTCTCACTCCTTCCCCCTCCCTCCCGGAACCACGATAGGGTTCCCCTTGTCCTCCTTCCACCCCACCAGCCTCCACATTCAACGGATCATCCTCCGCCATTTCTGCCACCTCCAGCGTGATCCCATCACCAAACACATCTTCCCCTCAGCTCCCCTTTCAGCATTCCAAAGGGGCCACTCCCTCCGCAACACCCTGGTCGACTCCTCAATCACCCCCAACACCCCCTCCCCTTCCCACAGCACCTTCCTGTGCAAGCACAGGAGATGCAACACCTTCCCTTTTTACCTCCTCCCTTCCCACTGACCAGGGCCCCAAACACTCCTTCCAGGTGAAACAGTGATTTACTTGTACTTCTTTCAATTTAGTAAACTGTATTCGCTGCTCACGATGCAGTCTCCTCTACATTGGGGAGACCAGACGCAATTTGGGTGACCACACTGTGGAACACCTCCATTCAGTCCGCAATCATGACCCCAAGCTTTTCGTTGCCAGTCACTTTAATTCTCCGCTCCACTCCCACTCTGACCTCTTATACTGTTCCAATGAAGTTCAATGTAAGCTCAAGCAACAGGACCTCATCTTTCGATTCGGCACTTTATAGCCTTCTGGACTGAACATTGAGTTCAACAATTTCAGACCATAACCTCTGCCCCCATTTTTTCAGATGCAGCTGTTGATTCTGCCATTCCCATTTACACCTCTTCTAGACTCATCTTTTGTTTCTTAACTTGTCCCATTACCATCTCCTTTTGTTTTGTACTTTCATACCTGTTGTCATTGAATCTCTCTTGCCTTCCACCCCATCACAGACCTTCCCTTTTGTTATTTCCTCCTCTCCCCCTTTCCCTGCCTCTTGTATTTGCTTAAAACCTGTTACATCTCTAACTTTTTCCAGTTCTGACAAAGGGTCACAGATCTGAAACATTAACTCTGTTTCTCTCTCCACAGATGCTGCCTGACCTGCTGACTATTTCCAGCATTTTCTGTTTTTATTTCAGATTTCCAGCATCTGCAGTATTTTGCGTTTGTAACGTTTCAGGTCGATGACCTTTCATCAGAACTGGAAAAAGTTAGAGATGTAACAGGTTTTTAAGCAAGTGTAGGGGCAGGGAAAGGGGGGAGTGGAGGAAAGAACAAAGGGAAAGGCCTGTGATAGGGTGGAAGGCAGGAGAGATTAAATGACAAAAGGGATGATGGTGCAAGTTGAAAGGGGCTGGTAATGGAACAATTAAAGAAACAAAAGCTGGGTGGTGTAAATGGCAATAGCAGAATCATCAACAACACCTGCTGTCTGAAAAAAATGGGAACTGTGGTTACGATCTGAAATCCAGACTCAACACTGAACTCAACAATACGAAAGCAAAATACGAAAGGTCATCGACCTGAAATGTTAACTCTGTTTCTCTCTCCACAGATGCTGCCTGACCTGCTGAGTGCTGCCAGCATTTTCAGTTTTTATTATTGAATTCAACAATGTAATTTGTGATTTTGATAAGGGCTGTTTCAGTGCTGTGGCAGGGGCAGAAAGCTGATTGGAAGAGGTCAAACTGCAAAGGATGGCACACTAATTACTCTGAAACAATGAAATACATCAAATATGAAATAAATTTAAAAATTGCATTTGAGTCAGTTAGAATCAATTCACAACAGAGGCAACAAGCACAAGGTTCAATTAAATTACATTTCAGGAGTGACAGAACTGTATTTTTATCGATATTTATATTAGCATAAACTAAGGGCCTATTCACACTAGTGTCGTGACTCTGTCCCCTCCCCTCCACTGGGCTGTACCATACTACCTGGGCCTCATTGCTGCAAAATTAAAGTCAGGAGCTTGTAGAGCCCAATTTTATTTATTTTAGCAGCAGAAAGTTGTTAAATACATAACTGAGCCTTTGTGAATCAACACCTATATTTATTTAGAGAACGAAGTGTCATTATTTTTTTATTTTTTTTACCAGTTTTGTAGTCATCATTCCATGGGCAGTGAGTCTGTCGAAGTTCAGAAACCCAAACAATGCCAGGACTGAGATTTTGGTGCAAGCTCCCAGAATGGGAACATAGGAACAGGAGTAGGCCGTTCGTTCAGCCCCTCTGCCATTCTATTAGATCATGGCTGATCGGTACCTCAACTCCATTTACCTGCCTTGGTTCCATATCACTTGATATCCTTATCTTGAAAATTTCAATTGCCCCATCGTCCACAACCTTGGGGGGGGGGGGGGGGGGCGGAGAAAGAGTTCCAGATTTCCACTACCCTTTTTGTGAAGAAGTGCTTCCCGATTTCACTCCTGAATGGCCGAGCTCCAATTTTAAGATTATGCCTCCTTGTTCTGGATTCCCCCACCACAGTTTCTCTGTATCTACCCTCGTGAATTCCTTCATTATTTTAAACACTTCAACTAGATCACCCTTCTAAACTCAAGGGAATACAACCCAAGGTTATGCAACCTGCTCTCAGTTTAACCCTTTAAGCTCTGGTATCATTCTGATGAATCTGCAATGAACCCCCTCTAAGGACAATATACCCTTCCTGAGATTCGGTGTCCAGAACTGAACACCGTACTCCCGATGTGGATTGACCAAGGCACTGTACAACTGAAGCATCACTTCCTCACTTTTGTATTCCAATCCCCTGTGATAAAGGTCAACATTCCATAAGCCTTTTTGATGACTTTTTCTACCTGTGCAGTTTAGTGATTGTGTATCTGGACATGCAAATCCCTTTGCTCCGCCACAGTTTCTAATCTCTCGCCATTAAAAAAAATTCCAACTTGTCTTTTTTCGATCCACAGTGGATGATGTAACATTTGCATATTGAATTATCATTGGCCCGCAGGCATCTGTAAGGAATACCTATTAGATTCACATGTGATCACATGCTGAGTTGTCATTGGCCTGCAGGCATCTGTAAGGACTGCTGTTGTTTTGAAGACCCAGGCTAGGAGTCTTAACTCCATCTTGTCCTCATGGTGCTGTATGTTTAAGGTCACAGACCTGATGCTTCATAAAAGAGTTTAAACTGTACTACTCGGTTGTCCTGCAATTTATTATTTTTGTACCAAGTGTGCAAAACAAGACATGGTGTCAGAACAGGGATTTGAAATGGACATCGGTGGAGCTCCCTTGCCTTGAATGGATTGGGAATCTTTGAACTTACATAGAGAATGGCGCAAGTTCAAGCAACACGTGCAGTTGATGTTTTCGGGTCTGCTGAAAAGCAAAGGGGAGGAAGAAAGATGCAGCTACCTACTCCTGTGGATCGGAGAAAAAGGGAGAGATATTTAACACGTGGTCTCTCACCGCGGATGAAGCAAAGGTACTGAAAAGTTATTTAGACTGTTTTGAGTCATATCTGATGCCCAAGACAAATACGATATTCGCTAGGTACAAGTTTCAGGAGAAAGTACAAGGAGCTAGTGAGTCGTTTGAACAGTTCGTGACTGAGTTAAAACTACTGGTAAAAGGACTGTGAATATGCAGAAGATAAAGATGAGATGGTCAGAGACCGCATCGTGTTTGGAATACATTCAGCTAAAGTGAGAGAAACTTTTGAATGTTGGGTCTGGGCTAACGCTGGACAAAGCTATGGGCATAGCTAAATCGCACGAGATAGCCCAAGCACAGTTGAAAACCATAATCGGCGCCACGAACAGCTCACATGAACAGACAGTGCACGCAGTTAATAGACACACACCAAAGAACACCGCCCAGAGAGCGTGTTTCAGAACAGAAAGAACAGAGAGAGTTCTAAAAATGAGCGACAGAGACATAAAACGCTTCAAAAACTGTGGATATTGTGGAAACAAGATGCATAGAGAAAAGGAGCAATGCCCTGCCAAAGGAAGACAATGCGCTAAATGTGGTAAACGGAACCACTTTGCTAAAGTTTGCAGGACTGCTTTCGGAATAACAGTACACACAGTGAGTGACAGCCAAATGCCCAGCACGTGAGTGCAAAAGACAAGGCTGAAGCATTTGCAACTATCTTCAGCCAGAAGTGCCGAGTGGATGATCCATCTCGGCCTCCTCCTGAGGCCCCCAGCATCACAGATGCCAGTCTTCAGCCCATTCAATTCACTCCACGTGATGTCAAGAAACACTGAAGACACTGGATACTGCAAAGGCTATGGGCCCTGACAACATTCCGGCAATAGTACTGAAGACTTGTGCTCCAGAACTAGCTGTGCCCCTAGCCAAGCTGTTCCAGTACAGCTACAACACTGGCATCTACCCGGCAATGTGGAAAATTGCCCAAGTATGTCCTGTCTACAAAAAGCAGGACAAATCCGACCCGGCCAATTACCGTCCCATCAGTCTACTCTCAATCATCAGCAAAGTGATGGAAGGTGTCGTCGACAGTGCTATCAAGCGGCACTTACTCAGCAATAACCTGCTAACTGACGCCCAGTTTGGGTTCCGCCAGGGCCACTCAGCTCCTGGCCTCATTACAGCCTTGGTCCAAACATGGACAAAAGAGCTGAACTTGAGGGGAGGTGAGACTGACTGCCCTTGACATCAAGGCAGCATTTGATCGAGTGTGGCATCAAGGAGCCCTAGCAAAACTGAAGTCAATGGGAATCAAGGGGAAAACTCTCCATTGGTTGGAATCATACCTAGCACAAAGGAAGTTGGCTGTGGTTGTTGGAGGTCATTCATCTCAATCACATGACATCACTGCAGGAGTTCCTCAGGGCAGTGTCCTAGGCCCAACCATCTTCAGCTGTTTCATCAATGACCTTCCCTCCATCATAAGGTCAGAAGTGGGGATGTTCGCTGATGATTGCACACTGTTCAGCACCATTCGAGACTCGTCAGATACTGACGCAGTCCGTGTCCATATGCAGCAAGACCTGGACAACATTCAGACTTGGGCTGACAAGTGGCAAGTAACATTCGCACCACACAAGTGCCAGGCAATGACCATCTCCAACAAGTGAGACTCTAACCATCTCCCCTTGACATTCAATGGCATTACCATCGCTGAATCCCCCACTATCAACATCCTGGGGGTTACCACTGACCAGCCATATAAATACTGTGGCTACAAGAGCAGGCCAGAGGCTGGGAATTCTGCGGCGAGTGTCTCACCTCCTGACTCCCCAAAGCCTTTCCACCATCTACAAGGCACAAGTCAGGAGTGTGATGGAATACTCTCCACTTGCCTGGATGAGTGCAGCTCCAACAACACTCAAGAAGCTCAACACCATTCAGGATAAAGCAGCCCGCTTGATTGGCACTCCATCCACCACCTTCAACATTCACTCCCTCCACCACCGGTGCACTGTGGCTGCAGTGTGTACCATCTACAAGATGCACTGCAGCAACTCACCAAAGCTCCTTCAACAGCACTTTCCAAACCCGCGACCTCTACCACTTAGAAGGACAAGGGCAGCAGTCGCATGGGAACATCACCACCTACAAGTTCCCCTCCAAGCCACACACCATCCTGACTTGGACCTGTATCGCCGTTCCTTCACTGTCGCTGGGCCAAAATCCTGGAACTCCCTTCCTAACAGCATTGTGGGTGTACCTACACCATATGGACTGCAGCGGTTCAAGAAGGCGGCTCACCACCATCTTCTCAAGGGCAATTAGGGATGGGCACTAAATGCAGGCCTAGCCAGCCAGCGACGCCCACATCCCATCAATGAATAAAATTTTTTAAAAGAGCCAAATGCAGAGGAACTGTTTATTGATTCTGTGTCACAGAAAAAACAGATTTCAGGGACTGAGCAAGCCTATGCCGATATTGAGATAGGAAAACAGGGCAAAGAGCTTAAGTTTAAACTAGACACTGGATCTCAGGTTAACGTAATTCCTCTGAGTGAGTATCACAGCTTGAAGGATGAGTGTGAGCTACAGCCCACCTCATGCAGACTGACCGGCTATGGGGGTGAGCAGCTCATTGTAAAAGGCACATGCGTGATGAAATGCAAGTACAAAGAAAGCGACATGATGTTAGATTTTTACATTGTTGACACTCAAGCACCTCCAGTGCTAGGTCTAAAGGCATGTTTAGACATGGACCTCGTCAAGCTATCATTGACAGCACCAGTTGAGAAGCAGACAGTCATGGAGGAGTTTGCTGACGTTTTCAAAGGAATCGGACTATTCCCAGGTGAATGCACTTTTCACCTTGACCTAGCAGCAACCCCTGTGGTTTGCCCACCGAGAAGGATACCCCTTGCTCTACGTAGTTGCCTGAAGGAGGAGCTGCAGAGCATGGAGAAGACAAAAATCATTGTCCGGGAAACAGAACCGACAGAGTGGGTCAACGTGTTAGTAGTGGTTGAGAAACCACATACAGGCAAGCTCAGAGTCTGTCTCGACCCCAGGGATTTGAACAAGGCTATCAAACGCCCTCACTACCCTCTACCAACGCTAGATGACATCACACCCAAGCTAGTGGGAGCACGTTACTTCAGTGTAATGGACGCATGATCAGGATACTGGACCATCAAGCTCACGGAAGAGTCATCTAAGCTAACAACGTTCAACACACCATTTGGACGCTACCAATTTCTGCGTTTACCATTTGGTCTTATCTCAGCTCAGGATGAATTCCAGCGGAAGATCGACGAAACCTATGAAGGCCTCGACGGAGTAGTCGCAATCGTAGACGACATCCTCATCTATGACAGGAATAGAGAGGAACATGACAGGAACCTCCTTGCGATGCTACAAAGATCACGGGAGAAAGGTATCCGGCTCAACCCCGAGAAAAGCATAATCGGATCCACCGAGATCAGTTATTTCGGGCATCGCCTCTCAACTGATGGCATTAAGTCGGATCCAGAGAAAATCTCCGCCATCAAGAAGATGGAGCCGCCGAAGAACCGCGCAGAGCTAGAGACAGTACTAGGCATGGTTAACTACTTAGCCAAGTTTGCCCCGAGCCTCTCCGAAATCAACGCACCCATGCGTCAGTTGCTCAAACAATCCAATGAGTTCCTGTGGGACAAACAACATGACACAGCATTTCAGAAAATGAAAGACCTAATCACCAGAGAACCAGGATCGGTTCTTGCCTACTTCGACCCCAACAAAGAGCTCAGACTACAAGTGGACATGTCAAAGTACGGACTAGGCGCAGTATTACTGCAAGAAGGAAAGCCCATCAGCTACGCTTCCAGATCTCTCTCAGACAGTGAAATCAACTATGCTCAAATCGAGAAAGAGCTATATGCAATTCTGTTTGAATGTAAGTGTTTCCACCAGTACGTCTATGGCCGACAAGTCATTGTGGAATCCGACCACAAGCCCCTCGAGTCAATCATGAGGAAACCACTAGCCACAGCCCCACCAAGGCTACAGAGAATGTTCCTTCAGCTACAGAAGTACGACTTCACAATCATTCACTGTCCAGGCAAAGACATTCCTGTCGCAGACACGCTCTCCAGAAAGTCTCTTAGCTACCAGGACAGCAGCCTCAGTGAAGGCATGGATGTGCAGGTGCACATGGTGTACAACAGCTTACCGGTGAGTGACTCAAAACTGAAGGAGATCCAAGCAGGAACAGAGAAAGATGCACAACTCACACTGCTGAGCAAAGTCATACATGAAGGATGGCCTGAGGAAAGGCGGAAATGCCCTCAGAGCATATCTGAATTCTGGAACCACAGAGACGAACTGTCACAAATCAACAGAATCATCTTCAAAGGGGAGAAAATCATCATTCCTACCAGTCTCAGAGAAGAGATGTTGACAAAAATTCATGCTGGACATATGGGCATGGAAAAATGCAAACAAAGAGCACGTGACATTATGTTTTGGCCTGGAATGTGCAAACACATTGAGGACATTGACGGGAAATGTTCCATTTGTCTAGAACGCCGCCCATCAAATGTCAAAGAGCCCATGATACCTCACCGTATCCTAGACAGGCCTTGGCAGGTCACGGCAACGGATCTGTTCACATGGAACAACGAGGACTACATAGTGACTGTTGATTACTAAAGCAGATTTTTTGAATTGGACAAGCTTCACAGCACCACATCTGCAGCTGTGATCCACAAGCTAAAGGCAGCCTTTGCCAGGCATGGCATGGTAGAGACTTTAGTCTCAGGCAATGGCCCCCAATACAAATCAAAAGAGTTCGAGTCGTTTGCCAAGGCATGGGATTTCACACATGTCACATCAAGCCCACATTACCCTCAAAGTAATGGCCTTGCTGAAAAAACTGTCCAGATTGCAAAAACACTCATGGACAAAGCCAAAGCAGACAAAAGAGACCCCTACATCAGTCTCCTTGAGTACCGCAACACTCCGGTTGACAACTTCAAGTCACCAGCACAGCTGTTGATGAGCCGCAGACTTCGCTCAATCCTTCCAAGCACCAACCAGCAGCTACAGCCAGAGGTCGTGAGCTGCAAGCAAGTGCATGCAAAACGTGTACAGAGACAGCAACACCAAAAGAGGTACTATGACAGGTCAGCTAGACTACTGCCGCCGCTGCACAATGGAGAATCTGTCAGAATCCAGGAGCATGACTACTGGAAGCCAACAGTCGTCATCCAGCCAGCTGATGCTGAGCGATTGTATCACGTCCGCACCCCAGAAGGACAGGTGTACCGCCGCAATCGCAGGCACCTCCTGAACACCAAGGAACAACACCGTCATTCCGACGAGAGGATCAGTTCAACAGAGTGTGATGAACAGAGCAATACACAAAACACATCATACTTACCTGAACCTAAACCTGAACCTGAATTGTTAACCAATTCAGGAGCATGCTCAGTTCCATACCACACAAGGTTGGGACGAGAGGTCAAGCCTAGAGTTATCCTTGGCTTGTGAACTGTCCAAGGGTGTAGGCGGATCGCTGCCCTAAACAAAAAATACTGTACATCGTTATTGAAACGTTGAGATGTTTTCAGTGCTAGTTAAATGCTAAGTTTACTTAGATGTTTATGCTACCGAGAACATTAGGTAGAAGAAAGGTTTAAAAGTAATGCATAACATTTTTCTTTTAAAAGAAAGGGGATGTAACATTTGCATATTGAATTATCATTGGCCCACAGGCATCTGTAAGGAATACCTTAGATTCACATGTGATCACATGCTGAGTTGTCATTGGCCTGCAGGCATCTGTAAGGACTGCTATTGTTTTGAAGACCCAGGCTAGGAGTCCTAACTCCATCTTATCCCCACTGTGCTGTATGATTGAGATCACAGACCTGATGCTTCATAAAAGAGTTTAAACTGTAGTACTCCGTCGTCCTGCAATTTATTAGTTTTGTACAAAGTGTGCAAAACAAGACAGATGACCTTGCACTTCCACATGGAACTCCATCTGCCACAGTTTTGCTCATTCACTTAGGCTTTCTATGTCCCTTTGTAACTTCCTGCTCCCATCTACACAACTTACTGTGCCTTCCAAGTTAACGTCATCTGCAAACTTGGATAGACAACTCACTATTCCTTCATCTAAATCATTGATCTACATGATGAAAAGTTGAGGCGCCATTCCAGATCCCTGGAGATCACTACTTGTCACATCCCACCAATCGAGTACATTCCCTGCATGCCTACTCTGTCTCCTTCCTCGCAACAAATTACCACACATGTCACAAGGTTGCCTCCAATTCCTTTATATTTGTTAATAATCTCATTAACTTTATGAAATGCCTGCTGGAAGACCACATAAACAACAGCCATAGACACTCCTCTGTCCACCATGCCAGTGACCACCTCAAAAAAATTCAACTAGGTGAATGAGACAACACACGCAAGCTTGAGGTTCCTGAGAGGGGACAGGCCTGGGTAGCCAAAACTTACCTTGGTTATTGAAAGATGGGAAGGTTAAGATTGATGGTAAGTTTTGTCATTTTTCCCCCCCAGAATTCAATTGTGCACGTTTCTATGAGACAGATGTTATTGTTAAGGGTATGTAGTGAGGTGGAGGAGGAATCAACATGACCACTGGAAGGACTTGGAGGAGGAATAGAGGGATGTGATTGGTCCTTTTCTTGAGAATGGGAACTTTTAGAGACAGTGACGTGTTTGCTTTTTAGTGAACGTGAAATCTGAACTTGCTTTGCCCATTGTGGACATGTTGGGACTCTGGAGAATTGCAATCATTATATTTGGAGATGTAGTTGTGCGTCTTGTTGTATCAGCAAATGATAAAAGCACAGCATTAAACTAGTTAAATGCATTGCACGCAATACAAGATCCTCACCAAAAACCACAAGAGGCATTCCCGCCCAGACATCTGCCAGTCTGTACACAATGAATGGGGCGGCAATCCCTCCGATGTCACACAGCGATGAGCACACTGAAACACCAAGATTCCTGTAAAGATAAATGCACCTTTACCTCCACACAAAGTAGCTTTTCCATTTCACGAGCACTAAATACTTCCAGCATATCAGGTTTCACCTTTATGATACAGTTCAAGAGAATGGGTCACTTAGACAGATGCTCAGTATAATCTAACTGAATTAGAACTATAATTTAATTAAAAGATTCATTAAAAGGACTGCTGTTTTCATGTAGAGAATAATTTCTATTCAGCACGCACCTTATAAATGTTGGGTATAATTCAGCATTTACAAATACCACCATTTCGAAGGTTATAGTGATTCCAAGTTTACCCACAAAGGCTATTGCCGTTGCCAGCCAACTGATATCTGAATTGGAAAAATAAATAAAAGTACAATTATCAATATTCACATTCAAATTACCAGGTAATCATTTTTAATTAATTACATTTGCTGGGAGATTTTAAATTAACTCGTTATAATTCTGCAAGACTTGCAATTACTATTTGGGTCATCGAAACCCACAGATACTGGTCCCAGTCTGGTACGTGTGCAGTGTGGTGTGTAGCCAGCACGAGTTGGTGCAGGTCACAGTAATCTGAGTGGTGAAGGAGCTGTGCTCATGTGAGCTTGGACAGACACTTGTGTGCAGAATCACTCCACAGGCGGGCAGCTTTTAATGCTGAGTGGATAGAATGTCATTCAATATTCTGGCCACACTAAGATGATTACATACAAAGTTCAAAAAGGGGCCAAGTTCTCCAAACAGTAGATAAAGTATCTGGACAATTTAAAACGTTGCTTCACTGCAGTCACACTAGAGGAACTGGCCGCTGAGAGAATGTATGTGTGACCTTCCAACCTGATGTTCTATAGCAGTGCATTGCACCATCTCACTCATGTCACCAGGATCAAGTATACATCACGTTCTCATCAAGTACTCTACCAGAATGGTACCAGGGATGAAAGACTTGAGTTATGTGAAGAGACTGGAGAAACTGGAATTGTTCTCTTTAGAGCAGAGAAGATTAAGGGGAGATTTAATAAAGTTGTTCAAAATTATGAGGGGTTTTGATGGAGTAGATAGGGAGAAATTGTTTCTGCTGGCAGGAGGGTCCTTAACCAGAGGACAATAGATTTAAGATAATTGGCAAAAGAACCAGAGGGGAGATGTGGAGAAATGTTTTACTCCAAGTTATGATGATCTGGAATGCACTGTCTGAAAGGGTGGTGGAAGTAGATTCAATAGCAACTTTCAAAAGGGAATTGGATAAATACTTGAAATGGAAACATTTGCAGGGCTATGGGGAAAGAGCGAGGGAGTGGGGCTAATTGGAGAGCTCTTTCAAAGAGCCGGCACAGGCACAATGGGCCGAATGGCCTCCTTCTGTGCAGTATGATTCTATTCTATTCTAATTACATGGCAGACAGTTGATTACGTTTATTAGTCTGGGACTGGATTAGAATCCCAGTGTGGTACTTACTCTCGGGTATGAACGCCGCTATCAAACAGGAGGCCCCCGACAGCAGACCACCTGCCGCAAAGGGAAGGCGCCGTCCAATCCGCTCAATCACTGAAAGGATGAGGATTGCTGCCGGGATCTCCACAGCTCCTGAGATGAAGAAATCAAGGTAAATGTTTCCTCCCAGAGTTCCCAAACGCATGACAAGCCCTTGGTACACCAAGGCACTCGTAAACCTGAAATAAAGTTGCATACGAGTTAGTTCCATGGTATCTTGCTGATTGCTGAAACAAGGATGTTCTAGTAGGCTGTGTGCCATTGCTAAGATCACTGTAGGCCATACGCCATTGCTAAGATCACCATAGGTCATACGCCATTGCTAAGGTCACTGTAGGCCATACGCTATTGCTAAGATCACCATAGGTCATACGCCATTGCTAAGGCTATTATAGGCCATACGCCATTGCTAATATCACCATGTCACATGACATAATTAATTTTAATTTAATGAAGCCTTCATCTTTGAATTTGCTCTTGCTACTGCACAAAGTGTGATCCGATGATCAGCTTGGTCCACCAGACTCCAGTAGTATTATCCGTATTTATTTACTGGAGTTTATCCACCAGATACGGGAATATCACACAAGAAGTGACCCATTTATTTGGTTACCCTGTGTAGTCCTGAAATTCTTACAAATATGCAGTGTGTTTTTGTAAATGCCGAATTACATCAGTACAAGGTGAATAACTACAGTGAGAAATAATGCCATAGAGTCAGAGTCATAACGGCACAGAAGGAGGCCAATCATCCCATCGAGTCCGTGCCAGCTCTCTGCAGAGCAATCCAGTCAGTCCCATTCCCCCACTCTATCCCCGTAGCCCTGCAAGTTTATTTCCCTCAAGTGCCTATCCAGTCTCCCCTTGAAAACATTGTGTGTCCACTTCCACCACTTCCGTCGGCACTCGCTGCGTAAAAATGTTTTTCCTCACGTCCCCCCTGAATCTCTTGCCCAAAACATTAAATCTGTGTCCCTTAGTCCTTGTACCATCAACTAGTGGGAACAGCCTTTCCCCGTCTAGCCTATCCAAACCCATCATAATCTTGTACACCTCTATCAAATCACTCCTCAACCTCCTTTGCTCTAATGAAAACAAATCCAGCTTCTCCAACCTGTCCTTGTAGCTAAGATCCCCCCAATCTCCGGAACCATTCTGGTAAATCTCCTCTGCACTCTCTCAAGGGCCTTCACATCCTTCCTAAAGTGTGGTGACCAGAACTGGATGCAATACTCCAATCAGCAGGGGTGACTCATTTGGCTGTAAACAAACAAACAGTATAAAATGACCAGGCTAGTGCGAGCAAGCACTGAGTGCGAGTCAGCAGAGAGTGCTGTGAGTTTGGGTAAGTGTGTGAGTTAGGGTAAGTGGGGTGTTAGGTGCTCTTTTCAAACTTTAACGCTGTGGGTTGTAGTTAATAATGCCTTTCTGGTGCAGAGTGACTGTTGGTAAACCATTTAACTGGTGTAATTAGAGGGATTGATTTAAATTAAATCCAATTAATTAAAGGGGATACTAGCATCTATAATCGGGCAGAGGGTGTCCATAACTAACAATAAAAAATTTAATTAATTACATAGAATGGAGCAGGTGATGTGTTACTGTTGCGAGATGCGAGAGCCGGTGAACCCCATTGAGGCTCACGGTGATTACATCTGTGACAAGTGTCTGCTGCTACAGGAACTCCAGCTCCGTGTTGATGAGCTGGAGTCTGAGCTTCAGACACTGCGACACATCAGGGAGGGGGAGAAGTACCTGGACTCTGTGTATCAGGAGGTGGTCACACCTATGAAGTTAATTAATTCAGATATAGCCCATGGTCAGGGACAGGACGGTGTGACGACGAGTGAGGCAGGTACGGGGATCCAGGAGGTAGAGCTGGAGGAGCCGCAGCCCTTGCTCTTGTCCAGCAGGTTCGAGGTTCTTACTCCCTGTGGGGACGGGAGCAGGGACTGCAGGGAGGATGAGCAACCTGGCCACAGCACCGTGGAATGGGGGGCCATTCAAGAGGGGGGAGTAACTAGAAGTGTTGTAGTGGTAGGGGATAGTATTATGAGGGGGATAGATAGAGTTCTCTGCAGCCGAGAGCGAGAGTCCCGAAGGCTGTGTTGCCTACCCAGTGCCAGGGTTAAGGACATCTCCTCTGGGCTGGAAAGAAACTTGCAGTGGGAGGGGGTGGATCCAGTTGTCGTGGTCCATGTTAGTACAAACGACGTAGATAGGACTAGGAAGCCGGTTCTGTTAAAGGAGTATGAGCAGCTAGGGGTCAAATTAAAAAACAGAACCTCAAGGGTAGGATTATTACCTGAGCCATGAGCGAATTTGGCTAGGACAAATAAAATTAGAGAGTTAAATGCGTGGCTCAAAGACTGGTGTGGGAGAAATGGGTTTTGCTTCCTGGGGCACTGGCACCAGTACTGGGGCAGGAGGGAGCTGTTCCGTTGGGACGGGCTTCACTTGGCCAGTGCTGGACTAGAGTCCTGGCGGATCATATAACTAGGGCTGTAGAGAGGGCTTTAAACTAACTAGTGGGGGGGAGGTTCCTAGAGAGCAAAGAATAAAAATGACAACAGAGAAGGTCATAGACTTAGGTAGCAGTGGGGAAATTAAAAACCAGAGCGTGTCAGGAAGGGGCAGAAGGTATGGAGTAAAAGGTAAAGTAATAAAAAGGGCAAAAGCAGGAACTAAGTGTCACAAAACATATTTGAAAGTTATCTATCTGAATGCACGTAGCATTCGTAACAAAATAGACGAGTTAATGGCACAAATAACTACATATGGGTATGATCTTGTGGCCATTACAGACACATGGCTGCAGGGTGACAATGCCTGGGAATTAAACATACCAGGTTATTTAACAATCAGGAAGGACAGGCAGGAAGGAAGGGGAGGTGGGGTGGCTATGTTAATAAAGGAAGGAATCACTAATAGAGAAATGATATTGGGTCAAAAGATCAGGATAATGAAACAGTTTGGGTGGAGGTAAGGAATAATAAGGGGAAAAAAACACTAGTGGGCGTAGTCTATAGGCCTCCGAACAGTGGCAACTCTGTTGGACGGAGTATCAATCAGGAAATAGTTGAGGCTTGTAATAAGGGAACATCTATAATTATGGGGGATTTTAACTATCATATTAATTGGACAAATCAAATTGGGCAGGGCTGCCTTGAGGATGAGTTCATTGAGTGTATTAGGGATGGGTTTCTTGAGCAGTATGTAACTGAACCGACCAGGGGGCAAGCAACCTTAGATCTGGTCCTGTGTAACGAGACGGGATTAATTAAAAATGTCCTAGTAAAGGATCCCCTTGGAATGAGTGACCATAACATGGTTGAATTCCATATTCAATTAGAGGGCGAGAAGTTTGGGTCTCAAACAAGCGTGCTAAGCTTGAATAAAGGAGACTATGAAGGTATGAGAGCGGAATTGAGTAGAGTGGATTGGGAAAATAGATTAAAGGGTACGACGATACATGATCAGTGGTGTACATTTAAGGAGTTATTTTACAACTTCCAAAAAATATATATTCCACTGAGAAGAAAAGGGTGTAAAAGAAAAGACAGCCATCCGTGGCTAAGTAAAGAAATTAAGGATAGTATTCGACTAAAAACAAGGGCATATAAGGTAGCCAAATCTAGTGGGAGGATAGAGGATTGGGAAAACTTTAAAAGACAGCAAAAAATAACAAAAAGATTGATTAAGAAAGGGAAGATAGATTATGAAAGTAAATTAGCAAAAAATATAAAAACAGATAGTAAGAGTTTTTATAGTTATATAAAAAGAAAAAGGGTGGCTAAACTAAATGTTGGTCCCTTAGAGGATGAGACCGGGAAATTAATGGTGGGAAATATGGAGATGGCAAAAACACTGAATGAATATTTTACATCAGTCTTTACAGTAGAAGACACTAAGAATATCCCAACACTGGACAAACAGGGGGCTATAGGGGGGGAGGAGCTAAACACGATCAAAATCACTAAGGAACTGGTACTCGGTAAAATAATGGGACTCAAGGCGGATAAATCACCTGGACCTGATGGCTTACATCCTAGGGTCTTGAGGGAAGTGGCGGTAGGGATTGTGGATGCATTGGTAATAATTTTCCAAAACTCCCTGGACTCAGCAAAGGTCCCGGCAGACTGGAAAACTGCTAATGTAACACCCATATTTAAAAAGGGCAGTAGGCAGAAGGCTGTAAACTATAGACCGGTTAGCCTAACATCTGTGGTAGGTAAAATTTTGGAGTCCATTATTAAGGAGACAGTAACAGGACATTTGGATAATCATCATTTAATAGGACAAAGTCAGCATGGTTTTATGAAGGGGAAGTCATGTTTGACAAATTTGCTGGAGTTCTTTGAGGAAGTAACATATAGGGTAGATAAAGGGGAACCAGTGGACGTAGTGTATTTAGACTTCCAAAAGGCATTTGACAAGGTGCCACAGAAAAGATTATTGCTTAAGATAAAAAATCACGGGATTGGGGGTAATATTCTGGCATGGATAGAGGATTGGCTATCTAACAGAAGGCAGAGAGTTGGGATAAATGGTTCATTCTCAGACTGGCAATCAGTAACTAGTGGTGTTCCGCAGGGGTCAGTGCTGGGTCCCCAACTCTTTACAATCTATATTAACGATTTGGAGGAGGGGACTGAGTGTAACATATCAAAGTTTGCAGATGATACTAAGATGGGAGGGAAAGTAGTGAGTGGGGAGGACATAAAAAACCTGCAAGGGGACATAGACAGGCTAAGTAAGTGGGCAGAGATTTGGCAGATGGAATACAATACTGGAAAGTGTGAGGTTATGCACTTTGGCAGGAAAAATCGTAGAGCAAGCTATTATCTTAATGGCAAGAAGCTGGAAAGTACAGAAGTACAAAGGGATCTGGGGGTCCTGGTGCACAAAACTCAAAAGGTTAGTATGCAGGTGCAGCAAGTGATTAAGAAGGCCAATGGAATGTTGGCTTTCATTGCTAGGGGGATAGAATATAAAAATAGGGAGGTATTGCTTCAGTTGTACAAGGTATTGGTGAGACCGCACCTGGAATACTGCATACAATTTTGGTGTCCGTACTTAAGAAGACACACTTGCTCTCGAGTCAGTACAAAGAAGGTTCACTCGGTTAATCCCGGAGATGAGGGGATGGACATATGAGGAGAGGTTGAGTAGATTGGGACTCTACTCATTGGAGTTCAGAAGAATGAGAGGTGATCTTATTGAAACATATAAGATTGTGAAGGGGTTGGATCGGGTGGATGCGGGAAGATGTTACCGATGATGGGTGAAACTAGAACTAGGGGGCATAGTCTTAGAATAAGGGGCTGCTCTTCCAAAACTGAGATGAGGAGGAACTACTTCACTCAGAGGGTGGTAGGTCCGTGGAATATGCTGCCCCAAAAAGCTGTAGAAGCTACATCATTACATAAATTTAAAACAGAAATAGACAGTTTCCTAGAAGTAAAGGGAATTAAGGGTTACGGGGAGCGGGCAGGAATTTGGACATGAATCTAGGTTCGGATCGGTCATGGCCCTGTGGGTAGCGGAGCGGGCCCAGGGGCCGTGTAGCCTGATCCTGCTCCTATTTCGTGTGTCTAATTCTGTTAGATTCAGGAGATGGTTCTGTGATAGTAGATTGGCGGTTAGGATCAGATCAGCCATGATCTTATTAAATGGCGGAGCAGGCTCGAGGGGCCGATTGGTCTACTCCTGCTCCTATTTCTTATGTTCTTATGTTCTTATGTAGCAGAACATACGACATTTCAAGCTCTAAGTCAGAGTGAAGCACCAAGGTAAGGTGGTGAGGTGCTGAACTTCAACAAGGAATATAGAATACCAGAAGATAGACCATCCAAATCCTTCCTTTATTTGTTTACCTGGAGACAGTGTGGAATATTGGAGTATACGAGAACAAAATGGGAGTGGGCAGTTCATTATTAAGCCTACCTTAACTACATATTTACAAAGCATAATCTCTTCTGTAGATAGGACTAACTAGTAATGCTGAGTGAAGGAGTAACGATTCCTTCACATTGACACCTTACAGATGGACTCCAAGCTGACTTCAATATTGTCCCGCAGGATAGCCACAGTCCTGGTAAAAAGGGTTTTGAAGTATGAACACATGAAAGGCGGCCGGAAAATCCCATCTGATCCATCAAGCCTGAAGCATCCAGGCATGGTGTATAGGGTTCACATGCACCATCTATCCACCTGCCCACTCATGCAATCTCTGGGAAAAAAAGGCAAAAAAGTCCCCCACCACAAAAAAATAGTACAGCTACCCCAACCACCTTTCTATAACTGGAGACATTCTTGATTTTCAGCAACGCGTCCAGTTCCCTTTTGAAGGGCTGCAGTGAATCCAAACGTGTCTCACATCTTTGGAAGGTCAGTGACTATGAAAAGACATACATTTTGGCAGCTAACTGTAGTGTATGTGCCTTTAAGAGCCCCATGTGTACTGTAATGCCGGTAATGGCCACTCGGGCTATATAAGCCTGTATATTGTGTTGTATCAGTTAGTTCCCCTCCAGACTTTGTTTAGTAAACACCTGTGAAACCAACTCCTATCTTCAGTGTCTCTATCAACACACGGACACAACAGTGGCGACGAATTGGAAACGGACTTACCTGCAATTCGGCAGCACCTCAAGGACATCGATTCCTCTGGCGTCCAAAGTTGAAAAGAAATCAAGAAAAAGAAAAAGCTGTGGTTTCACCAGCTAGCCAAGCTGGTGGCAGGTACTGCAATAATCCTTCCTGGGCATCGGGCTGGGACTCCAGCAGCTGGCTCTGCAGCTAGGCCAAGCTGCGAAAGCGGAGGCAAGCAGTAACAGACGGGGAGGGAGCACTCGGGAGCTGGCCGGCGCTGCAAGCAGGTCGGCGTTCAGACCTAGAGAGAGAGTCCGGCGGGAACGAGTCTCCAACTATAAATAAATAAATAAAAAGAACGGAAACCACGGGGTCATCGGCAGCAGTGGCGGGGAAGCGCAGGAAGCGCCATATCTTTTCTGCAGAAAAGAAAGAAAAGCGCGGGAAGCGCCATTTTTTTTCTAGGATGCCTAAGTCTGGCAATATTGATGCTTTTGATAACAAGATAGAGGATTGGACCACATATGTGGAAAGAGTGGAGGTATATTGCACTGCAAATGGAATAGAAGATGAAAAAAAAGCATCAGTACTTCTAAATCTAATGGGCGCAAAGACATACACGCTGTTACGAAACGTAATCACTCCAGCCGAACCGATGGACAAGAATTTTAAGGAGATTGTTGATACCCTACACTGCCAATTCGGGGCAGGACTGGCAGATTCTCTACGAGACAAATTCGTCTGTGGTCTCCTAAGTGAAGGAACACAAAAAAGGCTACAAACAGGAGTAAATTGGAAATGGAGCGAAGACTGTAAACGTGCCTTCCATAAATGCAAAGACTTAATCACATCCAAAAAAGTTTTGGCTCATTACAACCCATCACTGCCAATCAGACTGGCGTGCGATGCATCCCCTTACGGCGTAGGAGCAGTATTATCGCATAAATTCCCTCATGGCTCGGAACGGCCGATAGCTTTTGCGTCACGCTCATTGAACTCAGCTGAGCGTAACTATGCCCAAATCGACAGGGAAGCACTCAGCCTGGTATGGGGAGTGAAGAAATTCAACCATTACCTACACGGACAAAAATTTACCTTGTTGACTGACCATCAACCCCTCATCTCCATATTCAACCCTAAAAAGGGTGTTCCCATTATGACAGCGCAAAGGCTACAGAGGTGGTCCCTTTTTCTAGGGGCACACCAATACAACATAGAATACAAAGGGTCAAAACAGCATGGGAATGCTGACGGGTTATCGCGCCTACCGTTGCCAACGGTAGAAGAAGCACCTACCGTAGACCCAGTGGAGATTTTCCACTCAACCATAGTCGAATGTCTACCAGTAACAAATTCTGCCATTGAAAGGGAAACTAGAAATGACCCGACTCTCTCACGAATCTACGATTTAACAGTGAAGGGATGGCCAGCACATGGCGAACCACTGTTGCCAGCATTCTCGCAAAGAAGAGAACAGCTGTCAGTGTGCCGAGGAACCTTGATGTGTGGATCCAGAGTGGTGATTCCACCCAAACTCCAGGATAAAGTTCTAAAGGAGCTTCATGAGGGGCATCTGGGTGGAGTGAAAATGAAGAACCTAGCCAGGGCGTTTGTATGGTGGCCAGGTATCGATGGAGACATCGAAGAAATGACCAAGAGCTGCCTAGGATGCCAGAAGGTCCAAAACGCTTCACCACAAGCCCCTCTACATCCATGGGAGTGGCCCTCATCTCCCTGGCAAAGGGTACACATCGACTTTGCTGGTCCATTTATGGACTCAATGTTCTTAATCGCGGTTGATGCACACTCCAAGTGACCGGAGGTAATAAAGATGTCCTCCACCACCACGGAAAAAACCATCACAGTATTAAGGACCATATTTACCAGGAATGGGCTGCCGGAACAGATCTGTTCTGATAATGGACCGCAATTTGTGTCCGAAGAATTCAGGAAGTTCTTAAAAAAACAATGGGGTTAAGCACTACACGTCCGCCCCATACCATCCCGCCACCAATGGATTGGCTGAAAGGTTTGTCCAGACCTTCAAGAAGGCCATAAAGGCCATGGGTAATGAAGACATAAAACTTCAGCACAAGGTGGATAACTTCTTGTTCGCATACAGGAATGCAACACATATGGTTACAAACCAAACTCCCGCCATGATGTTCTTCAATAGAAACCTAAGATGCCGGCTGGATTTGATCAAGCCAAACATCAGAAGGGACGTGGAGAACCGGCAATGTCAAGGCATGAATGAAAGGCCAACTAGAACCTTCCAGATAGGTCAACAAGTTTTGGCCCGGGACTACCGTACCGAGAAATGGCAGCCTGGAACTATCTGCACACAACTAGGACCGCTGATGTATACCGTAGACATCGGAGAAAGCATAATAAGGCGCCATGCTGACCAAATCATAGAGTCATCCGAAAAGGGACAACCTACACCACAACTCTATACGCCTAATGATGAAGTAGAGATACCCATATCTACCTCCGATCCGGTGATACTGGAACCCGATGAACCTGACACTGGCATTCAAGCCGAATCAGCCTTGCCAAAAGAACCTACTACGCCGCCAGAAACTACTACACCGAGGCGTTATCCGGACCGAGTCAGGAAGCCTCCAGAGAGACTGACTTATAATTAATTAACGGCAGCAATGTGTAGATTATTTTTCTTGTAACATGTAATTAATGATTACTTAAAATATTATGTACTGGTTGGCTAAAAGGGGAGGAATTTTAGTGTATGTGCCTTTAAGAGCCCCATGTGTACTGTAATGCCGGTAATGGCCACTCGGGCTATATAAGCCTGTATATTGTGTTGTATCAGTTAGTTCCCCTCCAGACTTTGTTTAGTAAACACCTGTGAAACCAACTCCTATCTTCAGTGTCTCTATCAACACACGGACACAACACTAACCTCAATCTGTTTTTGTATTTTACATGGATGTCCCCTAGTTCACCCCTCCCTACTTAGTTCAAGTCAACTATCTGCCCAAACAGAATCCATTCCGGTCATGTTTTAAAAAAATCCTCAATCATGTCACCTCAAACTCTGCGCTTCTTCAATGGAACAACAAAAAGCCTCAATTAAGAGAAAGTCTTGCATTTATATAGCGCCTTTCACAACCTTAGGATGTCCCAAAGCACTTTACAGCCAATTAAGCACTTTTCAAGTGTAGTCACTGGTGTAATGTACTAAATGCAGCAGCCAATTTACGCACAGCAAGGTCCCACAAACAGCAATGTGATAAATGACCAGATAATCTGCTTTAGTCATGTTAGTTGAGTGATAAATATTGGCCAGGACATTGGGGATTACTTGAACCTATCCTGATAACGAAGAGCCCAGAGACTTGGTATTAAGGCTGTCGAAACCCATCCTGGTGGTTCTCCTCTGATCATTCTCCAGGGCCTCATTTTGCTCCAACATGTGACGAGACAAACCTGGACACAGTATTCTGAACAAGGTTGTGCCAAGGCCTTGTATCAGCTAAATATTGTTTACATGAGTTGCCCTAGCGTTACACCCCATCACATTTTTAACTTTTCCTACAGCCTCGCAACACTGGCTGTAGACCTTCCAACATTTTATCGACTGTCACCACCGCTCCTCCCCCTAGTCCTACTCCTGATCCACAACCTTTAGTGGGTAACACTGCGTGGCATACACATGCCTGGAATTATCCAGATACATCACACTGCATTTATCCACATTGACGGATATCTGCCAATATATCTAAATCATCCTGCTATCCTATTTACATTCCTAACTCCTGCACGAATCTTTGAATCATCAGCAAACTTGAGAATTTGTTCCCTTAATGCTTTCATCCAAATCATTGATAAAAATGATAAAGAACAATGGTCCCAACACAGATCCCTCGGGCTCCATACTGCCTCTTAGTACTCCCACGCTGAAAATGTCAGTGTACCACTGATGTAGCTGCACTGCACCGTGGCTACAGGATTGGGGTGGTTTTATCGAACCATGCCACTCAGTGAGTGAGAAATATTTATATAGCACCTCATGGCATCTGATGGACTATCCCAAAACCCTTCAACTGCTTTATGTAAACAAACATGACAGCTATTTTGTGCACAGCACAATCCCACAAACAGCAGCGAGATAAATAACCAGTTAATCGATTTAACTTTGGTAGTGTTGGTTGAAACATAGAAACATAGAAGATAGGAGCAGGAGTAGGCCATTTGGCCCCTCGAGCCTGCTCCACCATTCAATGAGATCATGGCTGATCATCCAAATTCAGTACCCTGTCCCTGCATTCTCCCCATATCCCTTGATCCCTTTAGCCTTAAGAAATATATCCAACTCTTTCTTGAATATATTTAATGAACTGGCCTCCACCGCCCTCTGTGGCAGAGAATTCCACAGGTTCACCACTCTCTGGGTGAAGAAATTCCTCCTCATTTCAGTCCTAAATGGCTTACCCCTTATCCTTAGACTGTGACCCCTGGTTCTGGACTCCCCGGCCATCAGAAACATCCTTCCTGCACCTAGCCTGTCCAGGCCTGACAGAATTTTATACGTTTCGATGAGATCCCCTCTCAATCTTCTAAACTCCAGTGAGTATAAGCCCAATCGACACAATCTCTCCTCATACGTCATTCCTGCCATCCCAGGTATCAGCCTGGTGAATCTTTGCTGCACTCCCTCCATGGCAAGAACATCCTTCCTCAGGTAAGGCGACCAAAACTGCACACAATACTCAAGGTGCGGTCTCACCAAGGCCCTGTACAACTGTAGCAAGACATCCTTGTTCCTGTACTCGAACCCTCTTGCTACGAAGGCCAACATACCATTTGCCTTCTTAACCGCCTGCTGCACCTGCATACTTACCTTCAGCGATTGGTGCACAAGAACACCCAGGTCTCTGTGCACTTCCCCTTCTCCCAATCTATTGCCATTCAAATAATAATCTGCCTTCCTGTTTTTGCCACCAAAGTGGATAACCTCACATTTATCCACATTATCGTGCATTTGCCATGTTTCTGCCCAATCACCCAACCTGTCCAAATCGTACTGGAGTTTCACGACATCCTCCTCACAGCATACCCTCCCACCCAGCTTTGTGTCATCTGCAAATTTGGAGATATTACATCCAATTCCCTCGTCCAGATCATTAATATATATCGTGAACAGCTGGGGTCCTAGGACCGATCCTTACGGTACCCCACTAGGTCACTGCCTGCCACTCGGAAAACGACCCGTTTATTCCAACTCTTTGCTTTCTGTCCGCCAACCAGTTCTCTATCCAAGTCAATACCTTGCCCCCAATCCCATGTGCCTTAATTTTGCACGCTAATCTCTTATGTGGGACCTTATCGAAAGCCTTCTGAAAGTCCAAATACACCACATCCACTGGTTCTCCCTTATCTATTTTACCAGTTACATCCTCAAAAAATTCCAGTAGATTAGTCAAGCATGATTTACCTTTTGTAAATCCATGTTGACTTTGTCTGATCCTGTCACTGTTTTCCAAGTGCTCTGCTATTACATCTTTTATAATGGACTCTAGCATTTTCCCCACTACCGATGTCAGGCTTACCGGTCTATAATTCCCCACTTTTTCTCTACCACCTTTTTTGAATAGTGGGGTAATATTAGCTACCCTCCAATCCATGGGTACTGTTCCAGAGTCTATCGAGTTCTGGAAGATGACCAGCAATGCATCTATTATTTCTAGGGCCACTTCCTTAAGTACCCTGGGATGTAGATTATCAGGCCCTGGGGATTTATCAGCCTTCAGTCCCATCAATTTTCCTAACACCATTTCCCTACAAATACTGATTTCTTTCAGTTCCACCCTTTCATCAGACCCTATGTTCCCCGGCATCTCTGGGAGGTTATTTGTGTCCTCCTTTGTGAAGACAGAACCAAAATATGTATTTAGTTGGTCTGCCATTTCTTTGTTCCTTTATGTTCCCAGCAAGCTTACTCTCATATTCTATTTTCCCTTTCTTAATTAATCCCTTTGTCCTCCTTTGTTGAATCCTAAACTGCTCCCAATCCTCAGGATTATTGCTTTTTCCAGCCAATTTATGTGTCCTCTCTTTGGATCTTATGTTATCCCTAACTTCCCTTGTTAGCCACGGTTGAGTCACCTTTTTTGTTTTATTTTTATGCCAAACTGGGATGAATAAATTCTGTAGCTCATCCATTCGGTCTTTGAATGTTTGCCATTGCCTATCCACTATCAACCCTTTGAGTGCCATTCCCCAATCAATCCTACCCAACTCGCTCCTCAGACCATCGTAGTTTCCTTTATTTAAATTGAGGACCCTAGTCTTTGATTCAACTACTTCATTCTCCATCTTAATGAAGAATTTGATCATATTATGATCGCTCCGACCCAAGGGGCCTCGTACAACAAGATTGCTAATTAATCCTTTCTCGTTACATATTGGCCAGGATTCTAAGAGAACTTCTCTGCTCTTCTGCGACTGGTGTCATTGGATCTTTAACATCCACCTGAACAGGTAGACGGGACCTCAGTTTAACATCTTGTCCAAGTGACAACACCTTTGCCAATGCAGCACTGAAGTGCCAGCCAAGATGACGTGCTCATGTCCTGGAGTGGGGTTTGAATGCTCAACCTTCTAACTCAGGCGAGAGTCCGAGCCACTGAGCTCAGCTGACACGTAGATGACAGAATTCAAGCACAGAAATCCCTTGGCATTTCCTTTTCAACTCCCACCTATTTAGTCTAACAATTGACCACTTGGAGCTATTTATTGTTAGGAACAGACATTCCAGATCTCTGGCTATTGGATTAATGGTCCAACAAGCTCACCATTATCAATAGTTCCATGGAAGTCCAAGACAAAAACTGACCATTTGAGAATTAATTATTAGTCCAGGCCTCATACCAAACCCAATTATATCATCTAACCCTTTCAACAATTTCAAGACCAGGATCATGTCTCCTCTCAGTCTTGTTTTCTTCAATACAGCATCATTCGTAACAATTTGTTACTCTAAATCTGCGTTAAAATTCAGAGGAGGGATCTAAGTTAGCAATGAGAAATTTACTGAAATGAACTTGTGTTAAGAACATAAGAATTAGAAGCAGGAGAAGGCCATTCGGCCCCTCGAGCCTGCTCCGCCATTCAATAAGATCACGGCTGATTTTCGACCTAGAATCATAGCATGGTTACAGCACAGAAGGCGGCCATTCAGCCCGCCGAGCCTGTGCCAGCTCTCTGCAAGAGCACTTCAGCTAGTCCCATTCCCCCGCCCTTTCCCCGTAGCCCTGCAAAATGTTTTCCTTCAGGTACTTATCCAATTCCCTTTTGAAAGCCACGATTGAATCTGCCTCCACCACTCTTTCAGGCAGTGAATTCCAGATCCTAACCACTTGCTGAGCAAAAAAGTTTTTCCTCATGTCGCCTTTGGTTCTTTTGCCAATCACCTTAAATCTGTGTCCTCTGGTTCTCGACCCTTCCGCCAATGGGAACAGTTTCTCTCTATCTACTCTGTCTCGACCCCTCATGATTTTGAACACCTCTATCAAATCTCCTCTCAACCTTCTCTGCTCTAAGGAGAACAACCCCAGCTTCTCCAGTCTATCCATGTAACTGAAATCCCTCATCCCTGGATTAATTCTCGTAAATCTTTTCTGCACCCTCTCTCAGGCCTTTACATCCTTCCTAAAGTGTGGTGCCCAGAATTGGACACAATACTCCAGTTGAGGACGGACCAGTGTTTTATAAAGGTTCGTCATAACTTCCTTGCTTTTGTACTCTATTCCTCTATTTATGAAGCCCAGGATCCCGTGTGCTTTTTTAACCGCTTTCTCAACCTGTCCTGCCACCTTAAACGATTTGTACACATATACCCCCAGGTGTCTCTGTTTATGCACCCCCTTTAGAATTGTACCCTTTAGTTTATATTTCCTCTCCTCATTCTTCCTACCAAAACGTATCACTTTGCACTTTTCTGCATTAAATTTCATCTGCCACGTGTCCACCCATTCCACTAGCCTGTCTATGTCCTCTTGAAGACTATCACTATCCTCCTCACTGTTCACTATACTTCCAAGTTTTGGGTCATCTGAAAATTTTGAAATTGTGCCCTGTACACCCAAGTCCAAGTCATTAATATATATCAAAAAAAATCAGTGGTCCTTGTACCGACCCCTGGGAAACACCACTGTATATCTTCCTCCAGTCCATAAAACAACAGTTCACCACTACTCTCTGTTTCCTGTCACTTAGCCAATTTTGTATCCATGCTGCCACTGTCCCTTTTATTCCATGGGCTTCAACTTTGCTGGCAAGCCTGTTATGAGGCACTTTATCAAATGCCTTTTGGAAGTCCATATATACATCAACCGTATTGTCCTCATCAACCCCCTCTGTTACCTCATCAAAAACTCGATCAAGTTAGTTAAACACGATTTGCCTTTACTTAATTAATCCACACTTGTCCAAGTGACTATTAACTTAGCCCCTGATTATCATTTCTAAAAGCTTCCCCACTACCAAGGTTAAACTGACCGGCCTGTAGTTGTTGGGTTTAACCTTACACCCTTTTTTGAACAAGAAAGTAACATTTGCAATTCTTCAGTCCTCTGGCACCACCCCCGTATCCAAGGAAAATTGGAAGATTATGGCCAGTACCTCTGCGATTTCCTCCTTAACTTCCCTTAGCATCCTAAGATGCATCTCATCCAGTCCTGGAGACTAATCAACTTTAAATACAAACAGCCTTTCTAGTACCTCATCATCAATTTTTATCCCATCCAGTATCTCAACTTGCTCCTCTTTCACTATGACTATGGCAGCATCTTCTTCCTTGGTGAAGGCAGGTGCAAAGCACTCATTTAAGTACCTCAGCCATGCCCTCTGCCTCCATGTGTAGGTCTCCTTTTTGGTCCCTAATCGGCCCCACCCCTCCTCTTACTACACGTTTACTATTTATAAGCCTATAGAAGACTTTGGGATTACCTTTTATGTTAGCTGCCAATCTATTCTCATACTCTCTCTTTGCCCCTCTTAGTTTCTTTTTCACTTCCCCTCTGAACTGTCTATATTCAGCCTGATTCTCACTTGTATTCTCAACATGACATCTGCCATACATGCTCTTTTTCTGCTTCATCTTACTCTCTATCTCTTTTGTCATCCAGGGAGCTCTGGCTTTGGTTGCCCTACCTTTCCCCCTCGTGGGAATGTACCTTGACTGTACCCGAACCATCTCCTCTTTAAAGGCAGCCCATTGTTCAATTACAGTTTTGCTTGCCAATCTTTGATTCCAATTTACCAGGGCCAGATTCAACTCCACTTCTTGCATTATCCCCATATCCCTTGATTCTCTTAATATCCAAAAAATTATCAATCACTGTCTTGAATATACTCAACAACTGGGCCTCACAGCCCTCTGGGGTAGAGAATTCCAAAGATTCACAACCCTTTGAGTAAAGAAATTTCTCATCTCAGCCCTAAATGGCCGACCCCTTATTCTGAGACTGTGAACCCTGGTTCTAGACTCCCCAGCCAGGGGAAACATCCTCCCTGCATCTACCCTGTCAAGCCCTGTAAGAATTTTATGTTTCAATGATATCACCTCTCATTCTTCTAAACTCTAGAGAATATGGCCTAGAAATTCAGTGGGCCTTGCGCCCACTTAGCGCCTAAAGAGGTCTTTTGCGCCGGCGGGATGGTAGCGCGGAAATTGAGTGCAGCGGTATTGGCGGCAGTAGCCGTTAGCGCTGCGCCGGGACCGATGACGTCATCGGTGTGCGCGGTGGCCCGTAACGCCCCGAAACCGCGCCGATCCCCATATTTATTTGCGCCCGCCTCCTCCGAAGCGGGCGCAAACAGCGAACAGAAAACGGGGCCGTCCTGCTGCCATAGTGGGGCACTTTAAAGCTGAAGGTGCAGCCGGCCGCTTTTCTGGCGGCCGCCTGCCCGCACCTCCTTCCCCGGCCTCCTCCACCCCCCCCGCGGCATTGCCGGCTGGTTTCCGTGGAGCCCGGCACTTCTCCGTTGTGCCGGGCTCTTTTGCCGGCACTCGCGATCGGGGCTCCGGCCGTTGCAGGCACCTCCCCCTTAAGAGAAGGAGGAGGCCTGCAGTACCGCAGCCTGCCGCACCGCATCGGGTGGCGCTGCGGCAACTAGTGCGCCGATATTCAGTTGCAGCGCCCCAAACGGAGGCGGGCACACCCTGGTATAGCGCCCGCTTCCGAATTGGGGCGCAGAAGACAAATATACGGCGTGCGCAAATGCCTCCCCACCCAGCGCTAACTTTTGGGCACGAGCGAGCTGCCCGCGCCCAAGTGAATTTCTAGGCCTATAGGCCTAGTCTACTCAATCGCTCCTCATAGGACAATCCCCCCATTCCAGAAATCAGTCTGGTGAACCTTTGTTGCACTCCCTCTATGGCAAGTATATCCTTCCTTCGGTGTTAGATCCGTGTATCTTGTTGTGTCCTTCAATAATTAGACAAGAGACTGCAGGGAACGATCAACAGGTGTTTACTGAATGAGGGTTACTCTAGAACTAACTGTACAGATCCCTACTCAGGGTTTATATACAGGTGTGGTCACTGCCGGTACTACAGTATACAGGAGCTGTAAAAAGTAGTTCTCCTCTTAAAAAGGTACATACATTACAATTCCTCCCCTTTTAGATTAACAGTACCATAACACTCATTTAACAATTAAATATCAAACTAATTACAGTTAACACTTTTAACATGCAACATTAACTGAAAATAGTCTATTTATAAATTCAGTCTTTGGGGAGGCTTCCTGATCCTTTCTGGATAGCGCCTTTCCTGAGTGTCTTGCTCTTGGTGCGGAGGCGATTCTGGCCCCGTCATCGACTGGTTCATCCACTTCCGATGCTACTATTTCTGGGGTAGATGCTACCTGTACGTCGGGTTCATCACCAGGTACGTATGGGTGAGACATGGGGTTGACTCATTCCTGTGACTCTCGGATCTGGTCAACATGGCGTCTCACAATGTTCTCCCCAACACCCACAGTGTACATTAGTGGCCCCTGCCGTGTGCATATCGTTCCTGGTTGCCATTTCTCTGTTCGGTAGTCGCGGGCCAAGACTGGTTGCCCTACATTGAAGCTCCTTGTCGGCTTCTCATTGATGTGCTGGAATTGCTTATTCTCAACATCTCTTCGTACATTTGGTCTGAGCAAATCCAGACGAGATCTCAACCTTCGGTTAAAGAACATCATGGCCGGGGCCTGGTTGGTGACTGCATGTGTCGCATTTCTGTAGCCTAACAGGAATTTGTCCACGTTATGCTGCAGTGGAATGTTGTCATCGCACATGGCCTTTACTGCTTTTTTAAAGGTTTGTACGAACCTCTCAGCCAATCCATTTGTGGCTGGATGATACGGGGCGGATGTGTAATGCCTTACCCCATTCCTTTTCATAAATCTTCGAAACTCTTCGGACACAAACTGTGGTCCATTATCAGAGCAAATCTGCTCTGGCAAGCCGTTCCTGGCAAAAATGGTCCGTAGGACTGCAATAGTTTTCTCCGTGGTGGTGGAGGACATTTTGATCACCTCAGGCCATTTCGAGTGCGCATCCACGGCTATTAAAAACATTGAGTCCATGAATGGACCAGCAAAATCAATATGCACCTGTTGCCATGGAGATGAGGGCCACTCCCATGGGTGTAGAGGGGCATGTAGTGGTGCATTTGGGACCTTCTGGCATCCTGAGCAGCTCTTTGTCAGGTCCTCGATTTGCTGATCGATCCCCGGCCACCACACATAAGCCCTAGCAAGGCTTTTCATTTTCACCCCTCCCAGATGACCTTCGTGAAGCTCATTGAGCACTCTCTCCCTTAAAGCCCATCAGCTTTTCCATGCTGTTTCGTGCCTTTATACTCGATTTCATATTGGTGCACCCCTAGAAAAAGGGATCATCTTTGTAGCCGTTGCGCAGTCATCACCGGAACGCCCTTCTTTGGATTAAAGGTGGAGACAAGTGGTTGGTGGTCAGTCAGCAAGGTGAACTTCTGCCCGTGCAGATAGTGATTGAACTTTTTCACTCCCCACACTAGGCTGAGGGTCTCCCTGTCAATCTGGGCGTAGTTACGCTCGGCTGAGGTTAGTGACCGAGACGCAAAGGCTACTGGCCTCTCCGAGCCGTCCGGGAATTTGTGCGACAGCACCGCTCCAATGCCATAGGGTGATGCATCACACGCCAACCGAATTGGTAGTGCTGGGTTGAAATGAGCCAACACCTCTTTTGATGTGATCAATGCTTTGCTCTTCTGGAAAGCTCACTTACATTCGGCACTCCACTTCCATGGTACCCCCGTTTGCAGTAGGGTGTTCAGTGGGTGTAGTACGGTAGACAAATTCAGCAAGAACTTATGGTAGTAGTTCACCAGCCCGAGGAACGACCTCAGTTGTGACACATTTTCCGGTGCTGGAGCCTTGACTACTGCCTCAATCTTTTCAGGGGACTTATGTAACCCCTCTTTATCAATAACGTGGCCACAATACGAGATCTGCTTCTAGAAAAACTCACATTTGTGGCGATTCGCTCGGAGCCCATATTCCTTCAATCTAGTGAGCACCTGCTCCAGGTTGGCGAGGTGATCACTGTCATTTTCGCCCGTGACCAGGATGTCGTCCAAATAACACTGGGTCCCTGGAATCCCTTGCAGGACTTGTTCCATTGCCCTTTGCCAAATAGCCGGAGCTGATGCTACCCCAAACACCAGCCGGTTGTATTGGTAGAGACCTTTATGAGTGTTGATCATGAGGTACTGTTTCGAGGCTTCTTCTACCTCCATTTGCAGGTACGCCTGGGCCAGATCAATCTTAGTGAAGCGTTTCCCTCCAGATAGCGAGGCGAAAATATCTTCAATCCGCGGAAGCGGATATTGTACAGTGAAGGACTGGGTTCACTGTCACCTTAAAGTCCCCACAGATGCGAACCTTCTTTGGTTCCCCAGGCGTATTACTCAACAACCTCTTCATTACAGGAACGATGGGTGTAGCCCACTCGCTCCAGTCCACTTTGGACAGTACTCCTGAACGTTCCAAACCTTCCAGCTCTGCTTCGACGGCTGGGCAGATTGCATAAGGTACCGGTCTGGCCTTAAAAAACTTTGGGCTTGCATTTTCCTCCATTTTGATCGTCGCTGTTATGCCTTTTAGTGTTCCGAGTCACTGCTGGAACACTTCTTGTGCGTCAGTTAGCATTTTTGACAGTCGTCCAGGTGTGACGTCGTCATCCTTTTTGGCATCTACAGTCAGTGCTTGTATGGAACGCCAATCTAGCTGTATCTTCCGGATCCATTCACATCCTAGTAGTGGTGGTCCTCCATCTGGCAATACATATAGGTCCATTTTTGGTGTTTCCTTGCCGTTATATATAACGTTCACCCTTATTTTTCCTTTGGGGTAGACTTTTTGCCCAGTGTACATCTTCAAGACAATCTTTGTATCTCTCAAGGGTATATGTGACAATAGCCACTTGTAGTCCCTTCAATTTATGACTGTTAGGGCTGATCCTGTGTCCAATTCCATTTTCACTTGGACTCCTGCTATCTTGAGCGTGACCCAGTTTGGTGATCCTCCGTTTTGATCACATTATGTAGTTTCAGACAACCCAGCTCCTTGTTTCCGGAGTCTGTATCACTTTTCTGTTCATCTGAACTACTCTCCGTCACCTTATGTACCTTCTTGTACTTCTCCTGTGGAGATTTCTTGCTGCTGGTTTTCTTTCCCGACCTGCAGACTCTTGCTATGTGTCCTACTTTTCCACACTGTCTGCACACTTTGTCCTTGAACCAGCAATCCTTATGGTCGTGTGTTGTTCTGCCACAGCGATAGCACTTCACTGTTCCGTATGACATTTCATTTGTGCCATATTCTTGCGGTCTCCATTGTATCTCTGCCGTGCCCCGTGCGGCTGCTTCGTGTGATACTGCTATGCTGAAAGCCTTGTCCAGCGTAAGATCCTTTTCAGATAGAAGCCGTTTCTGGGTTCCTTCACTTTGAAGCCCACACACAAACTTGTCCCTTAAAGTGTCTGCTAGTCCCGTTCCAAACTGGCAGTGTTTAGATAGCTTGCGCAGTTCCGTTAAATATTCAGCATTACTTTCATCTTTATGCTGGTTCCTTTTGTGAAACTTAAATCTTTCTGCTATCAGCAGCGGTGTGGGGTTTAAGTGGTCCTGTAGGATTGACACTATGTTTTCAAAATCCTTTTCTACTGGCTTCTCTGGGGTTACTAGGTTTTGTAGTAAGCCATACGTTTTTGCACCCATTGAATTCAACAATACCAGCGCTTTCTTGTCATCTGGCACTTCATTCGCCTTGCAGTATACTTCTATGCGTTCGACATATGTCGTCCAATCTTCGACTTCATTGCCGAACGCTGTGAAACTGCCACTCTTCGGCATTTTTGGGTGTGGTTAGACTGGCTTAAAATGGCGTCTCCCGCGCTTTCCTTTCTTCCCCGCTGCGGCTTAAAATGGCGTCCCCCGCGCTTTCCTTTCTTCCCCGCTGACGCTGCTCGGCCCTTGAACACCGGCTGCGCTCTGCGCGTTTTCCTGCGTGCCTCTCTCCCCCGTTGACGCTGCTCGGCCCTTGAACACCAGCTGCGCTCTGCTCTCTCTCGTTAACGCCGCTCTGTCCTGAACACCGGCTGCGCCCTTTGCGCTCTACCCTCTCTCTCTTCCCCGTCGACGCTGCTCGGCCTTTTTCTGTGCCGTCGGTCAGCTCTAGCTGCCGCTGTCCGGGAAGGGTCTGCCCAGTACCTGTTGCCAGCCCGTTTCGCTGGACCACTGTGACTGGAAAGCCAAGCCTGGCTCTCGACAGCCTTCCCTGCAATGCTCAAATCTCCGCTGGATGACTGGGGGGTTTCCCGTGGTCGACGCCCGTGCTTCTGGACTCGGCCTTCTTCCACTGTTCTCCAGGAGCGAATCCCTGGGAGGTGATGCAGAGTTGCAGGTAGGTTTGAATCTGCTCGTCGCTAATGTTAGATCCGTGTACGTTGTTGTTGTTTCCTTCAATAATTAGACAAGAGACTGCAGGGAACGATCAACAGGTGTTTACTGAATGAGGGTTACTCTAGAACTAACTGTACAGAACCCTACTCAGGGTTTATATACAGGTGTGGTCACTGCCGGTACTACAGTATACAGGAGCTGTAAAAAGTAGTTCTCCCCTTAAAAAAAGGTACATACATTACATTAGGTAAGAGACCAAAACTGTGCACAGTACTCACCAATGCCCTGTATAATTACTGTAATACGTCTTTACTCTTATACTTCAATCCTTTTTTAAAAAAGGTTAACATACCATTTTCTTTGCCAATTGCTTGCTGTTCCTGCAAGTTAACTTTCTATGATTCATGTACAAGGACACACAGGTCCCTCTGAACACCAACATTTGCCAATCTCTCACCATTTAAAAAAATATTCTGCTTTTCTATTTTTCTTACCAAAGTGGATAACTTCACATTTCTCCATATTATATTCCATTTGCCATGTTCTTGCCCACTCGCCTAACCTGTCTATATCCCTTTGCAGCCTCTTTGCATCCTCCTCACAACTTACATTCCCACCTAGCTTTGTATCATTAGCAAACTTGGATACATTACACTCAGTCCCCTCATCTAAGTCATTGATATAGATTGTGAATAGCTGAGGCCCAAGCACTGATCCTTGCGGTACCTCACTAGTTACAGCCTGCCAACCCGAAAATGACCCGTTTATTCATTGTTTTCACTGGAGAACAGAAAATTGAAAGGAGATACGATCCATGTTTGTAAAAAGGTGAGGGATAGGCAAGGCAGACAGAAGCAGTCATTTAATGTGAATAAATCTCAACTGAGAAGATTAGCAGAATTCGTTTCCCTGCGGACTAGTAATATTATGGAACAAGTTTCCAATAAAAGAAACCAACAGTGCCAACTTTAAAAAAAAAAAAACAACTGGATGAATATTTAGTTAAGATTGGGACTGGGATGCATTATTGGTTTGGTGGGTAAATACATCAAGTGAGGCGTTTCTGACCCATGCAGGTGAAGATAGTCTCAGGTCAATCCGTGTGTGTGTCTGCGTGTGTGTGTGCGCAAGACACCATTAGTTGTGACCATGGGCTCTCCACAGATGAGTAGCCTGTCAACATTCGCCATCTAGATTCAGACAAGACAAATGAGCACTTGAGCACAGTTCCAGAGGCTGGTTACATTGGTGTAACCACACCCCAGCACATTAGCCCCATCAGGAAGGGGGAAATTAGAGATAGAAACAAAAAGAATGGGATTAAAGGTTTTAAGAATAAATATAAGATAGATGGTGAGATACTCTACAGAGCGAGTTATATGATCAGGTCTAAATACCGTTAGAAACATAGAATCATACACACAGGGGGCTATTCGGCCCATCGTGCCGGCTCTCTGAAAGAGCTTTATTATAGCCCCACTCCCCTGCTCTTTCTCCAGAGCCCTGCAAATTTTCCTTTATAAGTAGAGATTTATCCTTTTTGAAAGTTACTATTGAATCAGCTTCCACCACCCTCTCAGGCAATGCATTCCAGTCATAACTCATTGAGTGAAGAAATTTCTCCTCATCTCGCCCCTGGGTTTTTTGCCAATTATTTTAAATCTGTGTCCTCTGGTTACTGACCCTCCTGCCAGTGGAAACAGTTTCTCCCTGTCTACTCTGTCAAAACCCCTTGTAATTTAAAAAATATTACTTCGATATCTTGGCGTTTCATTCATTAGCTTTGGTGATTATAAAGAAATTTGAGCAATGTGGCGGGTTTACCACCCTAAGTAAGTTGTGAAGCTTCAGTGATGGGCATACTGCACTTGGACTGTGAAGGGAACAGGCTTGATGAGCTAAATGGTCTTTCCTCATTCAGTGTTCTCACGTTCTTACTACTGGCCCTTTGTTCTTGTTTTCTATTTATTGCACCTGTGAATCCTTTACAGGTCAGATTATTTGCCTGATGGGGCTAATGTGCTGGGGTGTGGTTACACCAATGTAGCCAGCCTCTGGAACTGTGCTCAAGTGCCCATTTGTCTTGTCTGAATCTAGATGGCAAATGTTGACAGGCTACTCATTTGTGGAGCGCCCATGGTCACAACTAATGGTGTCTTGCAGACACACACACGGATTGACCTGAGACTATCTTCACCTGCATGGGTCAAAAACGCCTCACTTGATGCATTTACCCACCAAACCATCAATGCATCCCAGTCCCAATCTTAATTAACCTAGGGTTAAATATTTACAGAAATAAAATCTCACCAGTTGAACATCAAGATAAGGGTGTGTTTCCTTATCTGAGGTGTTCGTATCAGGTCTACAAAGGAAGGACGGTCCAAGTCTTCACTGGACTCTTCGACTATCTATAGAGGGGAAAAAAAAGTCATACCTCAATTTACAAAATGTCCCGTTATATAAAGCACCAACCAATATAAATAACATGGCTGGGGCCCAGCTGAGCATTGCCAGTCTGCACACCGACCATCAGCTATAACCCGAGAAGACTAGGTTCTATTGGTTGGCCAACATAGCTCACATTCTAAAAAGGAAATTATGCCTACGGGAGAATCAAACAAACACTACCTTTCTTTTGACCTTCAATACTCACAAATAAATCAGACTGCCAAGTGCTCAGAACACATGATGTTGTACTTCTGAAGAAATATAGATTCCAGCATCCTGCCTGATGCCTAATTATGCTTCTCTATAATGGTCTACAGCTGCAGTAGCTTCTCATTCCATCTAGCTACAGAATTTTCAAATCATGAAGGAAATACATTTTGTTTTAAAAGAAGCAATGTAATAAATTGGATGGTGACAGAATTAAAGCCTTCAAGGTGACATACCTCTCTTGCAGTATGAAACAGTCGATGAAATAAAACAGAGGCAAATCAGAGAGGAGCTTAGTTACCAAGCAGATAGAGGTAATTGGGCATTCCTAGCCTCTAAGTCAAGGAGCCATCGTCTGACAGGGTATGGTGGTTGTCCATGTTGTGGTCAGGACAACGGTGGCAATCTGCTCACACATTTTGTCAGGAGTTATGATGCTGACCCTGCAGCTCACGAGGATTTTCTGGTATCTGCTGGTATCCAGTGAAGGCACAAACCTGCCCTTATCAGCTGTCTAATAATCAACGAGTGACTATCCTCCATTTGGGACCAATGTGAAAATGGGTTTTACTGGGGCTGAGGTAGCTTCCAAACCATGTAAATCCTCTGTGACAGGCTCTGCAATCCAATAGCTGAACCAGGCAAGTGAGCAGTTCTTCAGGACACTGTTGACTAGTGAGCCAGACTGGCAGGTTAATTATGAAACCTGGAGGCTGGGATTCTTCATACTTGGCTCCAAGCCAATGCCCTAACAGAAAGTTTGGTCCTGGCTGGACAAAGACTGGGAAACCCACCAGTTCTCTGAGTAGGCAGCACAGTTGTAGCTGGTTAAACTCCCTGTGCAACCTTGGGGGTCCTTAAGCCTTGGCTCTTGCCAACTTGTGCCCAAGCTCTCTGGACTGATGGAAATGGGGATGGCCCTACAGAAAGGGGAGTGTGGACTCTACCTGATGGATTTCCCATTCGCTTGGCTTGGAGATACGGTTTCCACACACATTAAACACCCAGCTAACCAAAACAAAGCTTTCGAAAAGAACGTTACATTTTTGACCAATTGTGGCAAGATATTCACGTTAATCACCTCACACTTTTTTGAGAGACTTTTCCCATTGATTTTTGCCATCTTCTGTATAACATTCATGGCTTCTGCATTCTTTTTCTGAGACAGCATCCACCTGGGAGACTCCGGGATCAACCTGCAAGTATAACAGAGCCAGGTTATTGCCAAGTCAGAAGCTCTTTGGCTACTGGCTCAGATAATGACCGTCTTCATAGACATTACCAGTAGTAGGTCAGGAAGAGGAAGCTTGGGATGGAAGCCGCCAGCTGTAGATTTCTCCAGTCCGGTAGAAAATAAGCCACAGCTGGAAGTAGCATCATCCCAGTACTGTAGCACACTTGGTATAAAATTCCCACTGTTCTTCTGTACTCTAGTCCAACAAGTTCTGTGACTGAAACAAAAATAGAGCTTAATAAATCAGCTATTTGCCCAAGTGAAAGAGAACGCACTATCAATGGTGCAATATTCTATTTACTAGATTGGGGAACCAGCCTAAACTGGTTACATTATACTGCAAAATAAAAGCTCCACTAGGTCAGGAATATAAAGCAAATTCACTTGGAGCATTAGAACAATTTTAAAGCTAAAAGGTATAGTTTTGCAAAGCTCTGTCCCGAGTGAGGAGCTGCCTGGATGGGAAACACAGCCTCACAATATTACCCCAACGATCTAGGCCGAGAACACATGAAGATTTCTGCGACACTAATGTGCCGTAGCAAACAAGTTTCACCCAAGAATCCATTACAGACACTCTACACCCCTCTCTAAAGCACGCTTGTCTTCTGACACTTGGCTAGACGGCATTTGTTTCTGGACACATCAGCAAAATGTTGTGTTGCCAATTGCCGTTACATTTCCAGAATGTTAGATTATTGAGAATGTGATTTTATCAATTTTTTTAACCCTAGTGTGACATATAACTACAACTAGACAAACCCTACTAGTGTTACAATTTATTAAATGGTATGATTCCAGTACAGCTACAACACTGGCATCTATCCGACAATGTGGAAAATTGCTCAGGTATGTCCTGTCCTCAAAAAGTATGACAAATCCAATCCGGCCCATTACCGTACCATCAGTCTACTCTCAATCATCAGCAAAGTGATGGAAGGTGTCATCGACATTGCTATCAAGCAGCACTTACTCACCAATAACCTGCTCACTGTTGCCCAGTTTGGGTTCCGCCAAGACCACTCAGCTCCAGGCCTCATTACAGCCTTGGTCCAAACATGGACAAAGGAGCTGAATTCCAGAGGTGAGGTGAGAGTGACAGCCCTTGACATCAAGGCATTTGACCAGATGTGGCATCAAGGAGCCCGAGTAAAACTGAAGTCAATGGGAATCGGGGGGAAAACTCTCCACTGGCTGGAGTCATACCTAGCACAAAGGAAGATGGTTGTGGTGGTTGGAGGTCAATCATCACAGCCCCAGGACATCGCTGCAGGAGTTCCTCAGGGCAGTGTCCTTGGCCCAACCATCTTCAGCTGCTTCATCAATGACCTTCCCGCCATCATAAGGTCAGAAGTGGGGATGTTTGCTGATGACTGCACAGTGTTCAGTGCCATTCGCAACTCCTCAGATAATGAAGCAGTCCATGCCCGAATGCAACAAGCCCTGGACGACATTCAGGCTTGGGCTGATAAGTGGCAGGTAACATTCGCACCACAGAAGTGCCAGGCAATGACTATCTCCAACAAGCGAGAATTTAACCACCGCCCCTTGACATTCAACAGCATTACCATCACCGAATCCCCCACCATCAACATCCTGGGGGTCACCATTGACCAGAAACTTAACTGGACCAGCCACATAAATTATGTGGCAACAAGAGCAGGTCAGAGGCTGGTTATTCTGCGGCGAGTGTCTCACCTCCTGACTCCGCAAAGTCTTTCCACCATCTACAAGGCACAAGTCAGGAGTGTGATGGAATACTCTCCACTTGCCTGGATGAGTGCAGCTCCAACACTCAAGAAGCTCGACACCATCCAAGACAAAGCAGCCCGCTTGATTAGCACCCCATCCACCACCTTAAACATTCGCTCCCTCCACCACCGGCGTACCATGGCTGCAGTGTGTACCATCTACAAGATGCACTGCAGATACTCGCCAAGGCTTCTTCAGTAGCACCTCGCAAACCCATGACCTCTACCACCTAGAAGGACAAGGGCAGCAGGCGCATGGGACACCACCCCCTCCAAGTCATACACCATCCTGACTTAGAAGTATATCGCCGATCCTTCATCGTCGCTGGGTCAAAATCCTGGAACTCCCTCCCTAACAGCACTGTGGGAGTACCTTCACCACACGGACTGCAGCAGTTCAAGAAGGCAGCTCAACACCACCTTCTCAAGGGCAACTAGGGATGGGCAATAAATGCCGGCCTTGCAGCGAGGCCCACATCCCATGGATGAATAATTTTTTTTAAATTACAAGAGTGACAATTTGCTAAAGAGGACCATGTATTATTACAGTTACCAGTGCAATAGATTAGAAAGAGGAACATTTGATATCAACAAATACCACCATGCAAGGAGGAACATATACTGGCTAAAAATAATAGCATTTACCAATTACAAATATTTACCAGTACAATAATGCATAAAATATGAAGGCCATTTACTGCTAACCACAAACGGCACCATAATGAAAGTTTGTGTGTTAGAAATGATCAAAGCATGAATGTTAGTTTATTAAATGGGCAACTTATATACTGGAACAAAGTATAGCACTGCAGTAGCGGTTACTAGTACTAAATGTTACTGCAGTGCAGCTAAAACATGTGTTATTAATATGTAGGTAAAAGTAAAATTCTTACTGAAGACATACGCACACAACCAACTTCCTTTGCTGAACAAGCCTTGTAGAGTTCGGAAGATCAGAAACCAAGTGTAGCTTGGTAAGAATGCTACTACAAGACCCACCACTGACGTCACAAATGTTGCAAACAAGAAGCTCAATTTTCTGCCAAACCTAGAGAGAGAATAATTTAAGGATTCATTAGCAAGAAAAATGTTGCCATTACTTTCCAAACCTTTGATCGGTAGATGACATTATACATACATGTCTGCTGCATAGCCCATGAGTATCGTTCCAAGCATAAATCCCAGGTTTAGACAAGCTTGAGTCAGGTCCACTTTCCAGGCATCAGCACACACCAGTTCAAACTGTACAAATTGTGTAGACAGACAAAAAATTGTATTCATGTGTGGTTTCATGAGAGATATAACAACACACTCTTCTCACAGCATCTTAAATTTTTTAGCTCATAGAATCATACAATGATACAGCACAGAAGGCGGCCATTCGGCTCATCCTGCTTGGGCCAGTTCTTTGGTGGAGCTCTCCAATTAGTCCCACTCCTCTGCTCTTTCCCCAGAGCCCTGTAAATTTTTTCCCTTCAAGTATTTCTCCAATTCTCTTTTGAAAGTTACTATTGAATCTGCTTCCACCAACGTTTCAGGCAGTGCGTTCCAGATCACAGCAACTCTCAGCATTAAAAAAAATGTTTCCTCATGTCGCCTCTGGTTCTTTTGCCAATCATCTTAAATCTGTGTCCTCTGGTTACCGACCCTTCTGCCACTGGAAACAGTTTCTCCTTAATTACTCTATCAAAACTGTTCATGATTTTGAACACCTCTATCAAATCTCCTCCTTAGAGCAGAGAAGGTTAAGGGAACAATCCCAGCTTCTCCAGTCTCTCCACATAACTGAAGTCCCCCATCCCTGGTCCGATTCTGGTAAATCCCCTCTGCACTCTCTCATGGCCTTGACAGCCTTCCTAAAGTGCGGTGCCCAGAATTATACACAAAGGCCCCGATATTGACAGGGCGAGTTTTCCGAGCAGAGGGGCGGAGTTTCAGTCAGGAAATCCGGATGTCTTAACGCCACTGCATCCATGTGTGTGTGTGACAGGATCCCCATCCGGAAGTCAGCCTGATTGATAGGCTTGGCTTCCAGTCGGGCGAGAAGCACTCCGGAGCAGGTAAAGAGCCTGCAGCTGCTAATGGGAGCGTGGGGGGTCTGATCCCCGATCGGCAGCAGGCAGCTCTCTGCTGGGGAGGGTCTGATCCCAGGGAAGCAGTTAAGCTTGGGGGGCCGGGTGGAGGGGGGGCGCGTGGGGAAGCACTCCTGCTCCTCCTGGCCCACAAGCAGTGCCGTAAAGGTGCTTACCTTCTCCCTGAAGCTGTCCTCACCTCCCTTGAGCTGCTGGGTTTCCCGAAGCCTGGAAAACCCAGCCGACCAGGGTTAAACCTGTAAGGGAAGTTAAACATGAGGCTCCCAGCCTCATTATATTTAAATGGCCAACCCGCCTCCTGAAAGCTGGTTGGCTGATTGCCCTGTCCAGCCTCCAGTAAGCCCGGAAATGGGCAGGTTTGAGATTTAAATTTTTTTTACATCTCACCCGACCCCAACCCATCTGTTGGTTTAGCATAACTTCCTTGCATTTGAACTCTATGCCTCTATTTATAAACCCCACAGATCCCATATGCTTCTTTAACCACTTTCTCAACTTGTCCTGTCACCTTCAAAGATTTGTGTACATAGCTCACAGGGTTGGGGCTAATATATTAGCATGGATAGAGGATTGGCTAACTAACAGAAAACAGAGTCAGGATAAATGGGTCATTTTCAGGTTGGCAAACTGTAACTCGTGGGGTGCTAGCAGGTGCTGGGGCCTCAACTATTTACAATCTATATTAATGACTTGGATGGAGGGACCGAATGTAATGTAGCCAAAATTTGCTGATGATACAAAGATACAAAGGGAAAGCAAATTGTGTGGAGGATGCAAAGAATTTTCAAAAGGATATAGATAGGCAAATGAGTGGGTAAAAATCTGGCAGATGGAGTTTAATGTGGGGAAATGTGAGGTTATCCACTATGGTAGGAAAAATAAAAAAACAAATTATTTTTTAAATGGGGAGAGATTACAAAATGCTGAGGTACAGAGGGATCTGGGGGTCCTTGTACATGAATCACAAAAAGTTAGCATGCAGGTACAGCAAGTAATTAGGAAGGCAAATGGAGTGTTGGCCTTTATTGTAAAGGGAATGGAGTATAAAAGTAGGGAAGTCCTGTTACAACTGTACAGGGTGTTGGTGAGACCACACCTGGAGTACTGCGTACAGTTTTGGTCTCCTTATTTAAGGAAAGATATACTTGCATTGGAGGCAGTTCAGAGAAGGTTCACGAGATTAATTCCGGTGATGAAGTGGTTGTCATATGAAGAAAGGTTGAGCAGGTTGGGCCTATACTCATTTGGAGTTTAGAAGAATGAGAGGGGATCTTATTGAAAGTTTACGGGAGTGTTTACGGGATGGTTTCCTGGACCAATGTGTCGAGGAACCAACCAGAGATCAGGCCATCTTAGACTGGGTATTACGTAACTAGAAAGGATTAATTAGCAATCTTGTTGTACGATACCCCTTGGGTCGGAGCAATCATAATATGATCGAATTCTTCATTAAGATGGTGAATGAAGTAGTTGACTCAGACTAGGGTCCTGAATTTAAATAAAGGAAACTATGATGGTCTGAGGCACAAATTAGGTTGGATTGATTGGGGAATGTCACTCAAAGGGTTAATGGTGGATAGGCAATGGCAAACATTCAAAGACCGCATGGATGAACTACGGAATTTGTTCATCCCAGTTTGGCATAAAAATAAAACAAAAAAGGTGATTCAACCGTGGCTAACAAGGGAAAATAGGGAAAGCATAAGGAGAGGACATATAAATTGGCCAGAAAAAGCAGCAATCCAGAGGATTGGGAGCAGTTTAGGATTCAACAAAGGAGGACAAAGTGAGTAATTAAGAAAGGGAAAATAGAATATGAGAGTAAGCTTGCAGGGAACATAAAATCTGACTGTAAAAGCTTTCATAGATATGTGAAGAGAAAAAGATTGGTGAAGTCAAGCGTAGGTCCCTTGCAGTCAGAATCAGGGGAATTTATAATGGGGAACAAAGAAATGGCAGACCAATTAAATACATATTTTGGTTCTGTCTTCACAAAGGAGGACACAAATAGCCACCCAGAAATGTCGGGGAACATAGGGTCTGATGAAAGGGAGGAACTGAATGAAATCAGTATTTGAAGGGAAATGGTGTTAGGGAAATTGATGGGATTGAAGGCCGATAAATCCCCAGGGCCTGATAATCTACATCCTAGGGTACTTAAGGAAGTAGCCCTAGAAATAAAAGATGCATTGCTGATCATCTCCCAACATTCAATGGAATCTGGAACAGTACCCATGGATTGGAGGGTAGCTAATGTTACCCCACGATTCAAAAAAGGTGGTAGAGAGAAAACAGGGAATTCCAGGCCGGTAAGCCTGACATCGGTAGTGGGGAAAATGCTAGAGTCCATTATAAAAGATGTAATAGCAGATCACTTGGAAAACAGTGACAGGATCGGACAAAGTCAACATGGATTTACAAAAGGTAAATCGTGCTTGACTAATCTACTGGAATTTTTTGAGGATGTAACTAGTAAAATAGATAAGGGAGAACCAGTGGATGTGGTGTATTTGGACTTTCAGAAGGCTTTCAATAAGGTCCCACATAAGAGATTAGCGTGTAAAGTTAAGGCACATGGGATTGGGGGCAAGGTATTGACTTGGATAGAGAACTGGTTGGCAGATAGAAAGCAAAGAGTTGGAATAAACGGGTCTTTTCCTGAGTGGCAGGCAGTGACTAGTGGCGTACCGCAGGGATCGGTCCTTGGACCCCAGCTATTCACAATATATAATGATCTAGACAAGGGAACTAGATATAATATCTCCAAATTTGCAGACGACACAAAGCTGGGTGGATGTGTGTGCTGTGAGGAGGATGCCAAAAAACTACAGGATGATTTGGACAGGTTGGGTGATTGGGTAGAAGCATGGCAGATGCAATATAACGTGGATAAATGTGAGGTTATCCACTTTGGAATCAAAAACAGGAAGGCAGATTATTATCTGAATGGCAATAGATTGGGAGAAGGGGAAGTGCAACGAGACCTGGATGTCCTTGTGCACCAGTCGCTGAAGGTAAGCATGCAGGTGCAGCAGATGGTTAAGAAGGCAAATGGTATGTTGGCCTCATAGCGAGAGGGTTTGAGTACAGGAACAAGGATGTCTTGCTACAGTTGTACAGGGCCTTGGTGAGACCACATCTTGAGTATTGTGTGCAGTTTTGGTCGCCTTATCTGAGGAAGCATATTCTTGCCATGGAAGGATTTCAGCGAAGATTCACCAGGCTGATACCTGGGATGGCAGGAATGACGTATGAGGAGAGATTGTGTCGATTGGGCTTGTACTTGCTGGAGTTTAGAAGAATGAGAGGGGATCTCATTGAAACTTATAAAATTCTGGCAGGACTGATGGTCGGGGAATCCAGAACCAGGGGTCACAGTCTAAGGATAAGGGGTAAGCCATTTAGGACAGAAATGAGGAGGAATTTCTTCACCCAGAGAGTGGTGAACCTGTGGAATTCTCTACCAGAGAAGGCAGTAGAGGCCAATTCATTAAATATATTCAAGAAGGAGTTGGATATATTTCTTAAGGCTAAAGGGATCAAGGGGTATGGGGAGAAAGCAGGTACCGGGTACTGAACTTGGATGATCAGCCATGATCGCATTGAATGGCGGAGCAGGCTCGAGGGGCCGAATGGCCTACTCATATTTTCTATGTTTCTATGAAACGTATAAGATTCTGAAGGCGCTTGACAGGGTAGATGCAGAGAGGATGTTTCCCCTCATGGGGGAATCTAGAACTAGGGGGCATAATTTCAGAATAAGGGGAAACCTTCTTAATTAGAAATGAGGAGGAATTTCTTCTCTCAGAGGGTCGTGAATCTTTGGAATTCTCTTCCCGAGAGCGCTGTGGAGGCTGGGTCAGTGCTGGGTCCCCAACTCTTTACAATCTATATTAACGATTTGGAGGAGGGGACCGAGTGTAACATATCAAAGTTTGCAGATGATACACAGATGGGATGGAAAGTAGTGAGTGCGGAGGACATAAAAAACCTGCAAAGGGACATAGACAGGCTAAGTAAGTGGGCAGAGATTTGGCAGATGGAATACAATACTGGAAAGTGTGAGGTTATGCACTTTGGCAGGAAAAATCATAGAGCAAGTTATTATCTTAATGGCAAGAAACTGGAAAGTACTGTAGTACAAAGGGATCTGGGGGTCCTGGTGCACGAAACTCAAAAAGTTAGTATGCAGGTGCAGCAAGTGATCAAGAAGGCCAATGGAATGTTGGCTTTTATTGCTAGGGGGATGGACTATAAAAACAGCGAGGTATTGCTGCAGTTGTACAAGGTATTGGTGAGACCGCACCTGGAATACGGCATACAGTTTTGGTGTCCATACTTAAGAAAAGACATACTTGCTCTCGAGTCAGTACAAAGAAGGTTCACTTGGTTAATCCCGGGGATGAGGGGGTGGTCATATGAGGAGAGGTTGAGTAGATTGGGGCTCTACTCATTGGAGTTCAGAAGAATGAGAGGCGACCTTATTGAAACATAAGATTGTGAAGGGGCTTGATCGGGTGGATGTGGTGAGGATGTTCCTAATGATGGGTGAAACTAGAACTAAGGGGCATAATCTTAGAATAAGGGGCTGCTCTTTCAAAACTGAGATGAGGCGAAACTTCTTCACTCAGAGGGTGGTAGGTTTGTGGAATTTGCTGCCCTAGAAAGCTGTGGAAGCTACATCATTAAATAAATTTAAAACAGAAATAGATAGTTTCCTAGAAGTAAAAGGGAATTAAGGGTTACGGGGAGTGGGCAGGAAATTGGACATGAGTCTAGGTTCGGAATGGTCATGGCCCTGTGGGTAGTGGAGTGGGCCCAGGGGCCGTGTAGTCTGGTTCTGCTCCTACTGTATTCTAATTCTGTGTTAGATTTCAGGAGATGGTTTTATTCCTGTTCCTGGCTGGGGTGGAGATCGCCTTTACAGAAGGTAAGTACTGTAGAAAATATAGGGACAGAGTGATCTCCTGGAAGAATTTCGATCGCCTAGATGGGTCGGAGAGGAATTTCCCAGATTTTTTTCTCCCAAATTGGCCATTGGGTCTTTATCTGGTTTTTCGCCTCTCCCGGGAGATCACATGGGTTCGGGTGGATGGAGAGTGATAGAAGATTTGTGGTTAGGATCAGATCAGCCATGATCTTATTGAATGGTGGAGCAGGCTCGAGGGGCCAATTGGCCTACTCCTGCTCCTATTTCTTATGTTATGTTCTTATGTTATGTTCTTAATATATTTAAGGTGGAGAGAGACAGATTTTTGAAAAGTAAGGGAGTCAAGGGTTATGGGGAGCGGGCAGGGAAGTGGAGTTGAGGCCAAGATCAGATCAGCCATGATCTTATTGAATGGCGGAGCAGGCTCGAGGGGCCAAATGACCTACTCCTGCTCCTACGTCTTATGTTCTTATGTTCTTATAAACCCCAAGATCTCTCTGTTCCTGCACCCTCTATAAAATTATACTATTTAGTTTATATTGCCTCTCCTCATTCTTCCTACCAAAATAAAACCCTTCGCGCTTCTCTGCATGAAATATCATCTGCCATGTCTCTAACCATTTCACCAGTCTATGTCCTCCTGAACTCTGTTACTATCTTCCTCATTGTTTACTACATTTGAGTTTCGTGTCATCTGCATACTTTGAAATTGTGCCCTGTACATCCGTATTAATATATCAAAAAGAGCAGTGGTCTCAATATCGACCCCTGGAGAACACCACTCTATACTGCCCTCCAGTCTGAGAAACAACCATTCACCACTACTTTCTGTTTTCTGTCCCTTAGCCAATTTCGTATACTGTCACTAGCCCTCTTCTTCCATGGGATTCAATTTTGCTAACAAGTTTATTATGTGGTACTTTATCAAACACCTTTTGAAAGTCCATATACACAACATCAACCACACTACCCTCATCCATCCTTTCCGTTACTTCATCAAAGAACTCAATCAAGTTAGTCAAGCATAATTTGCCTTTAACAAATCCGTGCTGACTTTCATTTATTAGCCCATATTTTTCCAAGTGCCAATTAAGTTTGTCCCGGATTATTATCTCTAAAAGTTTCCCCCACTACCGACATTAGGCTGATTGGCCTATAGTTGCTGGGTTTATCCCCCTCCCCTTTTTTGAACAGGGGTGTAACATTTACAATCCTCCAGTCCTCTGCCAACACTCCCATATCAAACAGGAGGATTGGAAGTTTGTGGCCAGAGCCTCCGCAAATTCCACCCTTACTTCCCTCAGTAACCTAGAGTGCATTCCATAGAGTGACTTTTCTACTTTGAGGACTGCCAACTTTTTAAGTACCTCCTCTTTATCTATTTTTATCCTATCCAATATCGCTACTGCCTCCTCCTTTACTGCTACATTGGCACCATCCTCTTCTCTAGTGAAGTCGAATGCAAAGTGATCATTTAGCAACTCAGCCATGCTCTCTGCCTCTACTAGAAGATCTCTATTTTGGTCCCAAATCAACCCCACCCTTCCTTAGACTACCCTTTTATTATTTATATGTTTATAAAAGACTTTTGGGTTCCCTTTTTATGATAGCTGCTAACCTATTCTCATACCCTCTCTTTGTCTCTCTTAATTCTCTTTTTTAGATCCCTGTACTTTCTGTATTCAGCTTTGTTCTCTGCTATAATATGAACCTAATATTTGTCATAAACCTCCTCTCTCTCTTTCATTTTAATCTTGATATCTTTATGTCATCCAGGGAGTTCTAGCTTTGGATGCCCTTCCTTTCCCCCTTTTGAGAATGTCTCTACTCTACCTGAACCATCTCCTCTTTGAAGGCCTCCCATTTTTCAATTACTGGTTGGCCGACCAATTTTTGATTCCAATCCACCTGGGCCAGATCCCTTTTCAGCTCACTGAAATTAGCCCACCTCTAGTTAAGTATTTTTACATTGATTTTCTTGTCCTTTTCAATAACAATTCTAAAACTGATATTATGATCACTGTTCCCCAAATGCTCTCCCACTGAAACATGTTCCACTTGCCCTATTTCATTCCCCAGAACTAGATCCAGCACTGCTTCCTTCCTCGTTGGGCTAGAAACACATGGATCAAGAAAGTTCTCTTAGTTTATTTGATCAATACTGATACCACCCCCCTCTCTTTTTCTTTCCTTCCCTATCTTTCCTGAATACCTTGTAGCCAGGAATATTAAGTGCCCAATCCTCCCCTTCTTTAAGTCATGTCTCTATTATTGCTACTATACTATAATCCCACATGGCGACTTGTACCTCCAACTCATCACCTTATTTACCCGCTACTTGCATTTACGTACATGCACTCCAAACCCATCATTTAGATGCTCATTGAAACAAAGCTAGAGCTCCCTGGATGACTAAAGATTAGAGAGATTAAAATGAAACAGAAAAAGGGGGGCTCATTTCAAGAATTCCTCCCCCTCTTTGCCTTTTACACTATTACTATCCCCGTCTATAATAGAATAATTGAAATCCCCCCTTATCACTACTCTATGATTCTTGCATCTTTCTGCAATTTACCTGCAAATTTGCTCCTCTATCTCCTTCCCACTACTTAGTGGCCTATAGTATACACCCAGCTGTGTCATAGCTCCTCTATTGTTCCGTAATTAGAACCAAACAGTTTCTGTCTATGAACTCTCAACCACATCATCCCTCACAAATAGTTTATTTGATCAATACTGCCACCCTCCTCTTTTTTCCCCTTCCCTATCTTTTCTGAATACTTTGTAGCCAGGAATATTAACTTCCCAATCCTCCCCTTCTTTGAGCGATGTGGTGACTTTTGCCTCCAGCTCACCAACCTTAGTGACCTCACTACTTGCATTTCCGTGCATGCACTCCGAACCCATCATTTAGATGCTCATTAGTTGCAGTACCATTTAGAGACCTTCCATGAGAAGTTCACTTATTCCAGTGTGATCGAGAGACTCCACACTACGTAGTTAAGTTGGGACACGGTGGCTGGTCAGTCTACTTCCCCTTGAGGCTTATTGGGGCGACATGTTAGGTGGAAACAGATAGTGTTATTCTGGCCTTTGACTCACGAGTTCTGCCATATCTTTGTGTTTTTGATCAAATCTAAAATCTAACTACTGCGATTTTCAGCTTAGTCATTCAACATAATCTGGAGACAGCAAGCAAATTCAGCACCATTTATGACATTTTGCTTCAGATAGAATGTAACAGATGCACTGCAGTGCATTTAATAGGACATTGGGAAGCACTTTTACTGTTACTTCCCCAGATATACAGTCACCATTATTGTATCTCACTGTACGATGGTCGAAATTCTACACTTAAAATGACAACAAACTCTCATCGCAAACTCAGTAGAGTGCAAATTCAATCACTGACATCCAATAACTTGTCTTTGGATACCGCCATTAACATAGTAAATTGTCTCAAAATGCTTCATAGGAGTGTAATCGGACAAAAATTGACAGCCATATAAGGAGTTATTAGGACAAAAGAAGGAGGTTTTAAACAGCGACTTAAAAGGAGGAAAGTGAAGTGGAGAGGCGAAGTTGTTTGGGGAGAGCTTAGGGCATAGACAGCTGAAGGCACAACTGCAACCTAGCGACACTGATGTGGTGCCAACTGTGGCATTTCTGTTTGATTCGAGTTGCTTCTATTGTCTACTGCTAACTTTCCAATATAATTGGCATTTGATCTCTGACCAAAAATAAAACGTACCTCTGTCACAATACTGGGGAATGAGCCATTTTCAAAAACCCACCCATCCTGGCACGTTGTAAGTGGCAGATCTCGGGAGCCATTCCGGACAAAGGACAGTGGATTCTCGCAGCTGCCTGAAGAAGAATTCCAGTCTACATCGTATCTCTCGCACTGACTGTACAAGGAGCTGCCAGATCGCCCCACAGGCAACGTGTAATTCTTCTCCTGTTCCAGAGACCAGTTGCACTTGTGTCTCAGTCCAGTCACCCCAGGACTCCTGCACCAGTGGTCGGGAGTAATCGCTAAAAAAACAAATCCGACGTACAGATAGGAGAACATCGCCGAGGTCAGGAACACATAAAAACAAATGACCTTCTGATATAGCCCGAATCCTCCTACCTCCTCCAGAACATCATCGAAAGTCGGCATTGCGAAGGATCTGGTCAACAGTTCAGTGGAAGGAGCAAGATGGCACTGACTGAATGTCCTGCCTGCACAAGGGGTATCTACCTGCAGTATCACAGCAGTGTATCCCAGCAAATCAGTGTGGAAGATAGATCTACCAATCAACTGTGCAAATTGAGGAGTTAGCCAAGTTAGTAAATGAGTGAACAAATGAAATGCGACACTGAACTATTCAGTGCCGTTACAAACAAACACTGGCAACCACTTTTCAAAACTTCAGCTTTAATACACAACTCAAACATCCATGCTTCACTGATTTTATTTTTAAATGTCTTATTTCTCAGCTTTCTACACATCCTTAGTTAACGTGATTCAAAGTAACTTGTCCAGAAATTGTAACTATTGACATGAGCAATAATTAGTGAAAAACTTATAGATTCCCTTGACGAAGGCAGACTAGCGCTGTGTCGAGAAACCAGTGAAAACCTGGATTTATCTCACTCCAGCAGGAAACCCTGAAACCTGCTCCACCAGCTTGGTGCCGCGTCACTGCCCCCACGAGGCGCCAAAGATCAGCGCCGATGCCATTGCGGCCCGACTCCTAACCAACTCAAAGGGTAACGACTACCACCGAAAACCAACGCAGAGTGAAAAAGCTGCTTAAGCTCTCGGCCAAAAGCTGCTCTGCTCACCACCTTTGCGGCAGCCTCCACCACTGAAGAGGTGGACACAGCGCTGACAGTCACCAAGTGGCTGCGAGCGATGGCATCTACCCAGAATTTCTCAAGAACCAGGGCCCAAATGGATGGAAGTGACTTGCCAAACTCCCCTCCAACATCCTTAACACTGGGATAATCCCAGAAGTTTGACGCCATCCTAAAACCAGCCAACGATCCCAAAAGCTACTGCATGCAAAAGCTACTTTTCTCTTTTTTTTTTAAGGAGGATCTAGTTGAAGTAAAGGGTTTTATTCTACTTGGTTCCCCACATTCACCCAAGTGTACAGTTGGAGCCTTCTCCACAGCTGCACTGAGAGTGGCGAAAGGTTCTCAGGAGTCCAATGGGTGGCCTGGACCAGCAGAGGCAGTCAAGTAAAATGGTCTAATTTTATCATAGAACCACACAACACAGACAGAGGCCATTCAGCCCATCATGTCTGTGTAAGCTCTTTACACAACAGGCACCTTCTTGAGCATCAATTGGTAACAAGAGGGTTAATAATGTCCTATGTTACTGTGACCAAGGTAAACTATCCCTCCTTATCCTTCTCCTCCTGTCTGCAGCCATTGACACTGTTGACCACTCCACCCTCCCCCAATGCCTCTCCACCACCATCCAGCTGGGATGAACTGCCCTTGCCTGGTTTCATTGTTAGCTATCCAATCGTATCCAGAGAATCACTTGCAATGGCTTCTCTTCCTGCTCCCACACAGTTACCTCTGGTGTCCCCCAAGGATCTATCTCTGGCCCCCTCCTATTTCTCATCTACATGCTGCCCCTCGGCGACATCACCCAAAAACACAGCATCAGTTTCCACATGTACACGGACGACACCCAGCTCTACCTCACCACCACCTCTCTCGACCCCGCCACGGTCTCTAAATTGTCAGACTGCTTGTCCAACATTCAATACTGGATGAGCAGAAATTTCCTCCTACTAAATATTGGGAAGACCAAAGCCATCGTCACCCATCTCAAAATAAATTGTACATCTTCAGTACTCCTATCTCGCTTCAGAAATGTCTAAATCTGCTTCTGCTGCAACCCTATACTTTCATGCACATCAGGTTTTTTTTCCTGCATTGAGTGATGGGATGCCAGTTTACCTGCAGCTAAATTACATTAAGCCCAAGCTCTACCTGCTACACTTAGTGCATAAACCATGGTTGTGCCACAGACTTATACTAAAGGCTGTTTCCAAGCCGTCAGTTTTAGCACATTTTCTAGATTGCTTTGTGCTTTTCTTTTTATTAATTCTCGGGATGCGGCCGTTGCTGACAAGGCCGGCATTTATTACCCATCCCTACTTGCCACGAGAAGGCAATAGTGGGCCTACTTCTTGAACTGCTGCAAGTGGTTTGACACAACTGAGTGGCTTACTAGGCTACTTGAGGGGTCAGCCACATTGGTGTGGGACTGGAGTCACGCATTGGCCAGACCAGGTAAGGGCGGCAGATTTCCTTCCCTAAAAGAAGTTAGTGAACCAGTCGGGTTTTTACAGCTGAACTTAAACTCTCAAACTGCCTTGGCAGGATTTGAAGTCATGTTCTATGGATTAGTCGCCCAAACCTCTGGATTATTAGTCCAGTAACATAACCACTACACTACTGTCCCCAGTACACTGCTATTCCTGCACTGACAGCAGGCTGGATTAACTCCATAAGGTGCCCTGTGCCACCAAGAATATACTCACAGCATATTACATTATGTCACAATGTAATCACTTGTGCACATACAAAATAGTAAAACAATAAAACTTAGCAGGTAGATGAAATTTAGTTAACAGAAATAAGTGGACATGATGCAACATAAAGGCATCAATGTGTTTATAAAATACCATTCAGCACTTATGAGCAGATGTCTCAGCCAATTGCTGGGCTTCCCAGGGAACCCCCCTCCCCCCGAGACATTCCTTCCCTTTTATGTAAATAAGCCTCATTGTGAAATGTTTGCACTAATTGATGGATTCCAGTTATCAAAATTCTAGGTTGAATAGAATTATCTATTAACCAATTACGACACATCTACCTACAGAAACATAGTATGATGGGTAGGGTCCTGTGCCACAGCACCTTTCGCACAAGCCTTAATCTGGCACTGACTGAAAGGAAGTGTAGTCTGAAATAAGAGTTAGAAAACACACCGTTACCCTTCATGGCTACGTCAGGGACATTATCCGCCTTGCAGTGCCTACACATAAAAAGTACATTCGGATTCCGAGATCACTTTGAGCAGTCCAGTATGCATGGTTGTGTTCCCTCCATAGAACTTAAACCAGCTAGAATGCAAACCATCGCTGAATTGCACATCAGACCAGAACCCATTCACACACACACCACCACTATTGTACCAGGCACAAGCACAGACAGACCAAGCTGCACATCAAAAAGCCTTCACATCACCACAGAAAGTTTACTCGGCACGGAGGAGATAACACTTGTGATAGCCAAGGACAAATTACAGAGGTCAAGAGTCACAGGCAGCCTAGATTCAATGCCTAAGCAGAGGGAGTGGTAGGTAGAGGCGTCAGGTGGACCAACTTTCAAACTGAGGATTTTGGAGAACCAGTGCCACCTGGCTGGGAAGGACAGAGATATCCATTTCAGAGATTAACAGCTCAGATATAAGTGAGGTGCTGGGCCAAGAGAGAACTGCACCACAGTTCGACATGGAAAGATCATCCTAGACAGAAGCTCGAGTGATTCTTTGATTCAAGGTGTAAGCAGCATAGTGGCATGGCTCTAGAATGCAATGACTGCTACTATATCTGATGAACTCGAGTATCAAGAGGGCCTAAAATTAAGGCTATATTGTCTTGAAAAGTCAATATAGTCATTCAACCACATTAAATGTTCTTCTGACAATATCAGACAATAGCAAATTCAGTGACTGGGTAATAGTTGTTGAATTATTCGGAAAAAGACAAGTAATACGGCAAAGATAATTTATCACATCCAGCAAGCTATACATACAAGTCTAGATAATGCTTCCTAGGAATGGGCATACATGTCTCTATCAACCAATGATGAGAATCCGTCAAGGTGAGAAACATTAATAACATCTCTCACCTTGGCAGTAGTGAATTTAAGTGAAATGGCTAATCAGATCCATGTTCATGCCGATGCTGCTGGTGAGTTTCCAATCAATTTTTTTTTAAGATGGCACCACTTCCCAATGACAAGATTGTGCATCATGCAACTGGCCACCATCATTCTACACACAGTTTTTGGTTCACCTATATTGTAAAATCCCTTCCCCCTTCCAACCATAAATATTCAGGACACTTTTACTGAGTCTTCAGAACATAAGAAATATGAGCAGGAGTAGGCCATACGGTCCCTCGAGCCTGCTCCGCCATTCAACAAGATCATGGCTGATCTTAGACATCAACTCCACTTTCCCACCCAATCTCCATATCCCCTGATTCCCCTCAAGTCCAAAAATCTATCTATCTCAGCCTTGAATATACACAAAGACTCAGCATCCACAGCCCTCTGGGGCAAAGAATTCCAAAGATTCACATATAGGCAAGACGACAATCCGACAGCTTCAACAACAACTTGCATTTATATAGGGCCTTTAACGTAGCAAAACGTCCCAAGGTGCTTCAGAGGAGTGTTCTCAAACAAAATCTGACATCAAGCCACCTAAGGAGATATTAGGGCAGATGCTTGGTCATCAAGGTAGGTTTTAAGGAGCATCTTAAAGGAGATGAGAGGGGTAGAGGGCTTTAGGGAGGGAATTCCAGAGCTTAAGCCCTAGGCAGCTGAAGGCACGACCAGCAATGGTGGAGCGATTAAACTCGGAGATGCTCAAGAGGCCAAATTGGTGGAGCGCAGATATCTCGGGAGTTTGTAGGACTGGAGGAGATTACGGAGAAAGGGAAGGGCAAGGCCATGGAGTGATTTGAAAACAAGGATGATAATTTTAAAATTGAGGCGTTGCTTAATTAGGAGCCAATGTAGGTCAGCGAGCACAAGGGAGATGGGTGAACGGGACTTGGTGCGAGTTAGGGCACGGGCAGCCGAGTTTTGGATGAGCTCAAGTTTACGGAGGGTAGAACTTGGAAGGCCAGCTAAGTGTACGTTGGAAGAGTCAAGTCTAGAGGTAACAAAGGCATAATAACATAAGAAATAGGAGCAGGAGTAGGCCATAGGTCATCTCGAGCCTGATTCAGCATTCACAGCCCTCTGGAGCAAAGAATTCCAAATATTCACAACCCTCAGTGAAGAAATTCCTCCACATCTCGGTCTTAAATGGCCGACCCCTTATCCTGAGACTGTGTCCCCTAGTTCTAGACATTCCAGCCAGAGGAAACAATCTCTCAGCATCTACCCTGTCAATCCCCTTCAGAATCTTGTATGTTTCAATGAGATCACCTCTCATTCTTCTAAACTCCAGAGAGTATAGGCCCATTCTACACAATCTCTCATCATAGAACAGCCCTCTCATCCCAGGAATCAATCTAGTGAACCTTCATTGCACCGTCTCCAAGGCAAGTATATCCTTCCTTAGACAAAGAGACCAAAACTGTGCACAGTACTCCAGGTATGGTCTCACCAAGACCCTGTACAATTGTAGCAAGACTTCCTTACTCTTATACTCCAACCCCCCTGCAATAAAGGCCAACATGCCATTTGCCTTCCTTATTGCTTGCTGTACCTGCATGCTAGCTTTCTGTGTTTCTTGCACGAGGCCACCCAAAGCTCCCTGAACACCAACATTTGAAAGTTTCTCACCATTTAAAAAATATTCTGTTTTTCTATTCTTCCTACCAAAGTGAATAACCTCACATTTCTCTACATTATACTCCATCTGCCACCTTACTGCCCACTCACTTAGTCTATCTATATCCCTTTGCAGACTGTTCTCCTCACATCTTACTGTCCCACCTAGCTTTATACCATCAGCAAACTTGGTACATTACACTCGGTCCCTTTATCTAGGTCATTAATATAGATTGTAAATAGCTGAGGCCCCAGCACTGATCCTTGCGGCACCCCACGAGTTACAGCCTGCCAACCGGAAAAAGATCCGTTTATCCCTACTCTCTGTTTCCTGTCCGTTAACCAATCCTCTATCCATGCTACTATATTACCCCCAACCCCATGAGCCCTAATCTTGTGTAATAATCTTTTATGTGGCACCTTATCGAATGCCTTTTGGAAATCCAAGTATACTACATCTATTGGTTCTCCTTTAGCCACCCTGCTAGTTACATCCTCAAAAAACTCCAATAAAATTGTCAAACACAATTTCCCCTTCATAAAACTATGTTGACTCTGCCTAATCATGTTATGATTTTCTAAGTACCCTAATACCACTTCCTTAACAATGGATTCCAGCATTTTCCCCCGACGACTGATGTCAGGCTAACTGGCCTGTAGTTCCCTGTTTTTTCTCTCCCTCCTTTCTTGAATAGCGGGGTTACATTTGCGACCTTCCAATCTGCTGCGACCGTTCTAGAATCTAGGGAATTTTGGAAGATCACAACCAATGCATCCACTATCGCTTCAGCCACCTCTTTTAGAACCCTAGGATGTAGGCCATCAGGTCCAGGGGATTTGTCGGCTTTTAGCCCCATTAGTTTCTCTAGTACTTTTTCTCTACTTATATTAATTATGTTACGTTCCTCACCCTCATTAGACCCTTGGTTCCCCGCCATTTTTGGTATGTTTTTTGTGTCTTCTACTGTGAAGACAGATACAAAATATTTGTTCAACGTTTCTGCCATTTCCTTATTCCCCATAATAATTTCTCCTGTCTCAGCCTCTAAGGGACCAACGTTTACTTTTGTTACTCTCTTCCTTTTTACATACTTGTAGAAGCTCTTACAATCTGATTTTATATTTCTTGCTAGTTTTCTCATTCTATTTTTTCCCTCATCAATTTTTTGGTCAACCTTTGCTGGTTTCTGAAACTCTCCCAATCCTCAGGCTTACTATTATTCTTCACAACATTATAAGCTTCTTCTTTCAATCTAATGTTATCCTTAACTTCTTTAGTTAGCCATGGTTGAATCACTTTTCCCGTGGAGTTTTTGTTTCTCAATAGAATGTATTTTTGTTGAGAATTATGAAATATTTCTTTAAATGCGAGCCACTGCTTATCTACCGCCATACTTTTTAATCTATTTTTCCAATCTATCTTAGCCAACTCACCCCTCATACCCATGTAATTGGCTTTATTTAAATTTAAGACTCTAGTTTCGGACTTAGGCAAGTCACTCTCAAAATTAATGTGATATTCTATCATATTATGATCACTGCCCCAGAGGATCCTTTATGATGAGATTGCTAATTAACCCCATCTCATTACACAATACAAGATCTAAAATAACCTGTTTCCTGGTTGGTTCCGTGACATAGGAAACTGTCCCGAATGCATTCCATGAACTCGTCCTCCAGACTACCTTTGCCAATTTGATTTGTCCAGCCTATATGAAGATTAAAGTCCCCAAGATTATTGCATTACCTTTGTTGCAAGCTCCTACTATTTCTTGATTAATATTCTGTCCAATGGTTTAGCTACTGTTAGGGGGCCTAGATATTACTCCTACCAGTGTTCTCTGCCCCTTGTTATTCTTTATCTCCACCCATACTGATTCTACTTCCTGATCTTCTGAGCAGAGATCCTTTCTCACTGCGGTCCTTATGTCATCCTTTATTATCAGGGTTACTCTCCCTCCTTTTCCAAAATGTCAAGTACCCTGGAACATTTAGTTCCCAACTTTGGCCACCTTACAACCACGTTTCTGTAATGGCTATTAGATCAAACCCATTTATCTCTATTTGTGCCATTAGTTCGTCTATCTTGTTACGAATGCTTCGTGCATTCAGATAAAGAGCCTTTAATTTAAATTTTTTTTACCATTTTTCCCTCCTTTAACCTTATTCTCTGCTGCACTGCTACCGTTAAACTTTCTGTCTCTTCCTGTCACACTCTGCTTATTTTTACCCAAATCGCTACACTGCTCTATTGCCTTGAACTTTCTCTTTAGATTTCTAAATTTCCCCTCACCTGACCACTCCACACACTTATTTTTTTTTTAGTTTAAAGCCTTATCTACAGCCATAGTTATTCGATTCGCCAGGGTGCTGGTCCCATCTGGAGGGAGGATGGGCAAACTGACCACGGCACTGTGGAGCCCATCCCGACAGAACAGCTCCCTATTTCCCCAGTACTGGTGCCAGTGCCCCATGAATTGAAACCCCTTTGTCCCACACCACTCTGAGCCACGTATTTAACGCTCTGATCTACTTGACCCTATGCCAATTTGCGCGTGACTCAGGTAGTAATCCAGAGATTATTACCCTTGTGGTTCTGCTTATTAATTTAGACCCTAGCTCCTCAAACTCCCTCAGCAGAACCTCATTACATAGACATAGAAACATAGAAGATAGGAGCAGGAGTAGGCCATTCGGCCCTTCGAGACTGCTCCGCCATTCAATGAGATCATGGCAGATCATCCAAGTTCAGTACCCTGTCCCTGCCTTCTCCCCATATCCCTTGATCCCTTTAGCCTTAAGAAATATATCCAACTCTTTCTTGAATATATTTAATGAACTGGCCTCCACCGCCCTCTGTGGCAGAGAATTCCACAGGTTCACCACTCTCTGGGTGAAGAAATTCCTCCTCATTTCAGTCCTAAATGGCTTACCCCTTATCCTTAGACTATGACCCCTGGTTCTGGACTCCCCAGCCATCAGAAACATCCTTCCTGCATCTAGTCTGTCCAGGCCTGACAGAACTTTATAGGTTTCGATGAGATCCCCTCTCAATCTTCTAAACTCCAGTGAGTACAAGTCCAATCGACACAGCAAGGTGGCATAGTGGTTAGCACTGTTGCCTCACAGCGCCAGGGACCCGGGTTCGAATCCGGCCTCGGGTGACTGTCTGTGTGGAGTTTGCACATTCTCCCCGTGTTTGCGTGGGTTTCCTCCGGGTGCTCCGGTTTCTTCCCACAGTCCAAAGATGTGCGGGTTAGGATGATTGGCTATGATAAATTGACCCTTAGTGTTAGGGGGATTAAATACGTGGGGTTACGGGGATCGGGTGGGATGTGTGTCGGTGCAGGCTCGATGGGCCGAAATGGCCTCTATCTGCACTGTGGGGTTTCTGTGATTCTGTGAATCTCGCCTCATACATCATTCCTGCCATCCCAGGTATCAGCCTGGTGAATCTTCGCTGCACTCCTTCCATGGCAAGAACGTCCTTCCTCAGGTAAGGCGACCAAAACTGCACACAATACTCAAGGTGCGGTCTCACCAAGGCCCTGTACAACTGTAGCAAGACATTCTACTTTGTATTCCAATATCCAGGTCATTTATATATATCAAAGAGAGCAGTGGCCCCAGCACTGACCCTTGGGGAACACCACTGTCTACCATCCTCCAGTCTGAAAAACAGCTATTTACCACAACTCACTGTTTTCTGTCCTTAAGCCAATTCCTTATCCAAGCTGCCACTGACCCACCTATTCCATGAGCCTCAATTTTGTTAACCAGCCTTCTATGTAGTATTTTGTCAAACACCTTCCTAAAATCCATGTAGACAATATCCATTGCATTCCCTTCATCAATCCTCCCTGTTATTTCATCAAAAAATTCAATTGGATTAGTCAAACACGATCTGCCTTTCACAAATCTGTGTTGGCTCTCCTTGATTATTAACGGAAACTTGTAGAGGTTTATGCTAATCAAGGAAAAAATCGTTTAAAACTTTACCCACCACTGATGTTAAACTGACCGGCTTGTAGTTACATTTAATATACTGTATTCGCTGCTCACGATGTGGTCTCCTCTACATTGGGGAGACCAAACGCAGATTGGGTGACCGCTTTGCGGAACACCTCCGTTCAGTCCGTAAGGGTGACCCTGAACTTCCGGTCGCCTGTCACTTTAATTCACCACTTCACTCCCGCTCTGATCTCTCTGTCCTCGGCCTATTGCATTGTTCCAGTGAAGCTCAACGTAAGCTCGAGGAACAGCACCTCATCTTTCGATTGGGCACTTTGCAGCCTGCCGGACTCAACATTGAGTTCAACAATTTCAGATAATTATCCCTGCCCCCATTTTTCATGCAGTATGATTTTTGCCATTCCCATTTGCAACATTTTATCTTTCCTGCCTCTTACAAAAGTACAGGATGTTCTTTCAATTCCTTCCTCCCCTCCTAACCGCCCCCCCCCCCTTCTCTGCACCTGGTTAATATCTGTTCCATCTCCAGCTTTTTCCAGTTCTGATGAAGGGTCCCAGACCTGAAACGTTAACTCTGTTTCTCTCTCCACGGATGCTGCCTGGCCTGCTGAGTATTTCCAGCATTTTCTGTTGTTATTGTAGTTACTAGGATTGTCCTTACACCCTTTCTTGAACAATGGTGTCACATTTGCCACTTTCCAATTCTCAGGCACCTCCCCTGCATCTAGGGAAGATTGGAAAATTATGGCAAGCCCTTCCGTTATCTCCTCCCCAATTCCCTTAGTAATCTGGGATGCAAGCCATCTGGACCAGGTGACTTAACCACTCTAAGCATACCCAGCCTTTCTAGTACATCCTGTCTATCATTTTTCACCCTTCCATTGCTTCTACCTTTTCCACAGCTACCAATATTTTGTCAGCATCCACCTCCTTAGTAAACACCGATACAAAGTACTCTGAGTATTCTAGCCTTGCCCTGCGCCTCTAAGCAAATAACACCTTCTTTGTCACTAATAGACCCACCCCACCTGTTACCACCCACTTACTGTTTACATGCCGGTAAAAGGAACCCAAAAATCTTCTATGTTAACCACCATTCTACTCTCATATTCTCTCTTTGCCAACATGATTTTCATCTTCACTTCCCCTCTCAACTTATTATATTTGGTCTGGTTCTCCCTTGAAGAATTCACCTGACATGCATCATACACCCTCTTTTTTGTTTCATCACCTTCTCTATCTCCCTCGTCATCCAAGGAGCCCTTGCTTTGGTTCCCTTACCCTTCCCTCTTGTTGGAATGTACTTAGCCTGTATTTGGAACATCTCCTCCTTAAAAGATCACCCATTGTTCCATTACAGTTTTTCCTGTCAGTCTTTGGTTCTATTGGCTAGATCCTTTCGCATCCCAATGAAGTTAACCCTATTCCAGTTTAGAAGTTCCACTCTAGATTGTTCCTTGCTCCTCTCCATTGCTAATCTAAATCTTATGATACGATGATCACTTGTACCCAAGTGTTCTCCCACAGACACTTGGTCGACCAGGCCCACCTCATTCCCCAGCACCAGATCCAGCAATGCCTCCTTCCTAGTTGGGCCAAGAATATACTGGTCAAGAAAATTCTCCTGAACACATTTCAGAAATTCGTCCCCCTCCTTTCCCTTTATTATTCCAATCGATATTTGGGTAATTAAAGTCCCCCAATATCACCACTCTATGGCCTAGAAATTCGGTGGGCTGCGCCACCAGTTAGCACCCAAAGAGGGCACTTAGTGGGTTTAGCGCCACTGACCATGCCTCCTGCGAAATTTAGAGGGGCACTAATGGCAGCGTTAGCCTGTAGCGCTGCGCCACGACCGATGATGTCATCAGTGTGCACAGCGCCCCGCTACCACCCCGATCACGATATTTGGTAGCGCCCCCCGCTGTAACGCCGGTTGCAATCTGCGACCGGTTCAGGGGGGCCTACCTGCGGCGGTAGAGGTGCTATTTAAAGGAGGTGCGGGGCGCCTGCCAGCACCTCTCCGCGCTGCCGTCCCTGGCCTTCTGAGCACCCCCCCACCCCCGCGTTGTGCCGGCTGTGTCCCCAAGAGCCCGGCACCACTTCTCAGTGCCGGGCTCTTTTGCCGGCACGCGCGATCTCAGGTCGCGCTGCAGCAGGCCCCTCCCCTTTAAGAAGGGGAGGAAGGCCTGCAGTACCGCAGCACGTTGCGCTGCGATTTTCAGTTGCAGCACCCCAAGAGGGATGTGGGGCACCTCGAGCAGCGCCCTGCTTCCATTTGGCGCGCTGAAACTGAATTTCTCGCTGGCGCTCGCGGCTCCTTCCGGGGCGGTACTTCCGGCGCCTAGGCGAGACTGGCACCCCGAATGGGGCGCCACCGAATTTCTAGGCCTATAGCTCTTGCATATCTCTGCAATTTCCTGGCAAATTTGCTCCTCTACCTCCCTCTCACTATTTGGAGGCCTGTAGAATACCCCAATAGTGTGATCATTCCCTTTTTGCTCCTCAACTCTAACCAAATGGATTATGTCCTGGTCCCCTCAAGAACATCCTCCCTTTCCAACACGACAATGTTTTCCTTAATCAGCACTGCCACCCCACCTCCCTTTTTTCCTTCCCTATCTTTTCTGAACATTAAGTGCCCAGTCCTCAACGTTTTTAAGCCACGTTTCTGTTATTGCCACAACATCATATTGCCACATGGCTAATTGTGCTTGTAGCTCACCAACCTTACTCACCACACTTTGTGCGTTTATGTACCTGCATGCATTCTAAACCAATTTTTTAATTTTTCATAGCCTTTTAGTCTGCTCCTATCTAATATGGTACTACTTCCGCCTCCAGTACTATCCAACACACTCTTTTATGCACCTTATTCCTTTTTCTACTCCTATATGCTGGTGTCCATCCCCCTACCAAGTTAGTTTATACCCTCCCCAACAGCACTAGCAAAACACCCCGCGAGAATATTGGTCCTGACTCTGTATAAGTGTAACCCTTCCGGCTTGCACAGGTCCCACCTTCCCCAGAAATAGTCCCAATGCCTCAGGAATCTAAAGCCCTCCCTCCTGCACCATCCCTCCAGCCACGCATTCATCTGTTCTATCCTTCTATTCCTGTACTCACTAGCACGTGGCATCGGGAGTAATCCGGAGATCACTACCTTTGTGGTCCTGCTTTTTAATCTTTCTCATAGCTCCCTAAACTCTGCCTTCAGGACCTCGACCCTCTTTCTGCCTATGTCGTTGGTACCAATATGGACAACGATCTCTGGCTGTTCACCCTCCCCCCTCAGAGTGTCCTGCAGCCACTCAGTGACATCCTTGACCCTGGCACCAGCGAGGCAACATACCAGCCTGGAATTGCGCCTGCAGCCGCAGAAACACCCATCTGCTCCCCTATCGAATCCCCTACTGTAGTGTATGTACCTTGAAGAAGGAACTATATTCTGCAGCCCCTGTATACTGCAGTACCAGTAGTGACCACCCCTGTAGTAACTTTGTATAGTAGTTCCAGTTTTGTCTCCATTCAGTAAACACCTGTTATAACTGTAGTGTATATGCTTTAAGTCAGAACTACTTTTTACAGCTCCTGTATACTGTAGTACCGGCAGTAACCACACCGGTATATAAGCTGTGCGCATGCCTCTGTACTCCAGTCTAGAGATTACCCTCCTCCAGTAAAGACCTGTTGTTTGTTTATATACAGCATCCGTGTAATTCTTTATCCACTGAACCACGGATCTAACAGTGGCGACGAGTGTTGATGCGAATCTACCTGCAACATTAAACAAACAAAAAAAGAAGTCGAGTCCAGGAACACGGGTGTCGACCGCGAGCAACCGCCCAGCAATCAGGCAGAGATCCAACTTTGCTGGGGAGGCTGTGGAGAGCCGGGCTTGGTTCCCCAGCCACAACGAGCAGTAAGAGACCGACGACAGGTCCAGAGCAGACCCTTCCCGAGCAGCGGCGGCTGGAGCCAACCGACGGCAGAGAGAGAGAGAGCCGGGCAGCGTCGGCGGGGTAAGAAAGAGGGTGGAGAGAGCAGGGCGCAGCCAGGGATTGATCACCGAGCGGCGTTGAGGAAAAATACTGCAAACCGGAGAGAGAGAGGGTAAGAAACAGCCGGGTTCTAGACTGAGCGGCGTCGACAAATATCAAGAGAAGAACGCAGAGCACAGCCAGGGATCACGGGCTGATCAGGGTCCGCGGGGCGAAGCAAGGGGAGACGACATTGAGCCGCGGAGAAGCAGGGAGAGCGCAGGAGGCGCCATTGAGCCGCGGAGAAGAAGGAAGAGCGTGGGAGACGCCATTTTGCGAAGCCGCAGCAAAGAAGACGGGCGAGCGCGGGAAGGAAGGAAAGTGCGGGAGATGCTATTTTGTGCCAGCGGAGAAGAAGGAGGGGAAGCGCGGGAGGTGCCATTGGGGATAGTTAACGCACAACCAAGGATGCCGAAGAGTGGCAGTATCTCTACGTTCGACAATGAAGTCGAAGATTGGGCAACATATGTGGAACGTATTGAGGTGTACTGCAGGGCGAATGAAGTGCCAGATGCTAATAAAGCACTGGTTCTGTTAAATTCCATGGGTGCAAAAACTTATGGGTTACTGCGAAATCTAATAACCCCAGAGAAGCCGGTAAACAAGGATTTTGGAAGCATAGTAGAAATCTTATAGGACCACTTAAGCCCCACACCGCTGCTGATAGCAGAACGATTTAAGTTCCATAAAAGGAACCAACACAAAGACGAAAGCAATGCCGAGTACCTAACGGAACTGCGCAAGCTATCGAAATACTGCCAGTTTGGAGCGGGACTAGCAGACACGTTAAGGGACAAGTTTGTGTATGGGCTACAAAGTGAAAGAACCCAGAAACGGCTTCTATCAGAAAAGGACCTTACGCTGGACAAAGATTTCAATATGGCAGTATCACACGAAGCAGCCGCAAGGGTCGCTGCAGAGATACAACGGAGACCGCAAGAATACGGCACCAACGAAATGACCTATGGAACAGGGAAGTGCTATCGCTGCGGCAGAACAACACATGACCAGAAAGATTGTTGGTTCAAGGACCAAGTGTGCAGACAGTGTAGGAAAGCAGGACACATAGCAAGAGTCTGCAGGTCTGGGAAGAAAACCAACAGTAAGAAATCTCCACAGGAGAAGTACAAAAAGGTACACCAGGTGATGGACAGTGGTTCAGATGAACAGAAAAGTGACAGACTACGGAAGCAAGGAGCTGGGTTGTCTGAAACTACATAATGTAACCGAAATAGAGGATCACCAGACTATCTGGGTTACACTCAAGATAGACGGAGTCCAAGTGGAAATGGAATTGGACACAGGGTCAGCTCTAACAGTCATAAATCAAAGAGACTACAAGCGGTTATTTTCACACATACCCTTGAAAGCTACAGAGATTATTTTCACACATACCCTTGAAAGCTACAGAGATTGTCTTGAAGATGTATACGGGGCAAAAAGTCTACCCCAAAGGAAAAATAAGGGTGAAAGTGATATATAAAGGCCAGGAAATACCTAAAATGGATATATATGTATTGCCAAATGGAGGACCACCACTGCTAGGACGTGAGTGGATCCAGAAGATGCATTTAGATTGGCATTCCATACAGGCACTGAAGGTGGAGGCCAAAAAGGACGACTACGTCACACCTGGACGACTGTCAAAAATGCTAACTGACGCAAAAGAAGTGTTCCAGGAGGGACTAGGAACACAAAGGAATAACAGCAACAATTAAAATAGAGGATAATGCAAGCCCAAAATTTCTGAAGGCCAGACCAGTGCCTTATGCAATCAGACCAGCGGTTGAAGCAGAGCTGGAAGGGTTGGAACGTTCAGGAGTACTGTCCAAAATGGACTGGAGCGAGTGGGCTACACCCATCGTCCCTGTAATGAAGAGGTCATTGAGTAATACGCCTGGGGAACCAAAGAAGATCCACATCTGTGGGGATTTCAAGGTGACAGTGAACCCAGTCCTTCACATGGTGCAATATCCGCTTCCACGAATTGATGATATTTTCGCCTCGCTATCTAGTGGTAAACGCTTCACCAAAATTGATCTAGCCCAGGCGTACTTGCAAATGGAGGTAGAAGAAGCGTCGAAACATTACCTTACGATCAACACCCATAAAGGTCTCTATCAATACAACCGGCTGGTGTTTGGAGTAGCCTCGGCTCCGGCTATCTGGCAAAGGGCGATGGATCAGGTCCTGCAAGGGATTCCAGGGACCCAGTGTTATTTGGACGGCATCTGGGTCATGGGCAAAAATGACGGTGATCACCTCGCTAACTTGGAGAAGGTGCTCGCCAGATTAAAGGAATATGGGCTACGAGCTAATCGCCAAAGTGCAAGTTTTTCCAGAAACAGATCTCGTATTGCGGCCACGTCATCGATGAAGAGGGGTTACATAAGTCCCCTGACAAGATTGAGGCAGTAGTCAAGGCTCCAGCACCGGAAAATGTGTCACAACTGAGGTCGTTCCTCGGGCTGGTAAACTATTACCACAAGTTCTTACCAAATTTGTCTACGGTACTACACCCGCTGAACACCCTACTGCAAACAGGGGTACCATGGAAGTGGGATGACGAGCTTTCCAGAAGTGTAAAGAATTGATCACATCAAAAGAGGTGTTGGCCCATTTCAACCCAGCACTACCAATTCGTTTGGCATGTGATGCATCACCCTACGGGATTAGAGCGGTGCTGTCGCACAAATTCCCAGACGGGTTGGAGAGGCCAGTAGCCTTTGCGTCTCGGTCACTAACCTCAGCCGAGTGCAACTACGCCCAGATTGACAGGGAGGCCCTCAGCCTAGTATGAGGAGTAAAAAAATTCAACCATTATCTGCATGGGCAGAAGTTCGCCTTGCTGACTGACCACCAACCACTTGTCTCCATCTTTAATCCTAAGAAGGGCGTGCCAGTAATGACTGCACAGCGGTTACAAAGATGGTCCCTGTTTCTAGGGGCAAATCAATATGAAATAGAATATAAAGGCACGAAACAGCATGGGAACGCTGATGGGCTATCGCGCCTGCCACTGCCTACGGTGGAGGAAGCACCAGCAGTGGACCCTATCGAGGTATTTTATTCGTCGATAATTGAACGATTGCCAGGAACAAACGCGGATATAGGGAAGGAGACCCGCAATGATCCGACGCTGTCACGGGTATATGAATTGACGGTGAGGGGATGGCCAACACATGGCGACTCACTGTTGCCAGCATTCTCATCCAGAAGAGAACAGCTGTCAGTATGCCAGGGGACAGTGATGTGTGGATCCAGAGTGGTGATTCCACCCAAGTTAAGGGAGAGAGTGCTAAAGGAGCTACATGAAGGTCATCTGGGGGGAGTGAAAATGAAAATGAAAAGCCTTGCTAGGGCTTGTGTGGTGGCCGGGAATCGATCAACAAATCGAAGACCTAACTAAGAACTGCTTAGGATGCCAGAAGGTCCAAAATGCACCACCACATGCCCCTCTACACCCATGGGAGTGGCCCTCCTCTCCATGGCAACGGGTGCACATTGATTTCGCTGGTCCATTCATGGACTCAATGTTCTTAATAGCAGTGGATGCTCATTCAAAGTGGCCTGAGGTGATAAAGATGTCTTCAACCACTACAGAGAAAACGATTGCAGTCCTACGGACCATATTTGCCAGAAACGGTTTGCCAGAGCAGATCTGCTCTGATAATGGACCACAGTTTGTGTCCGACGAGTTCCAAAAATTCATGAAAAGGAATGGGGTAAGGCATTACACATCCGCCCCGTATCATCCAGCCACCAATGGATTGGCTGAGAGGTTCGTACAAACCTTTAAGAAGGCGATAAAGGCCATGTGCGACGAGGAAATTCCACTACAGCATAAGATGGACAATTTCTTATTAGCCTACCGAAACACGACACATGCAGTTACCAACCAGACCCCGGCCATGATGTTCTTTAACCGAAGGTTGAGATCTCGTCTGGACTTGCTCAGACCAAATGTGCGAAGAAATGTTGAGGACAAACAATTCCAGCACATCAACGAGAAGCCGCCAAGGAGCTTCAATGTAGGGCAACCAGTCTTCGCCCGGGACTATCGAACAGAGAAGTGGCAACCTGGAACGATAGGTACAAGGCAGGGGCCATTAATGTACACAGTGGATGTCGGGGAGAACATTGTGAGACGCCACGTCGATCAGATCTTAGCGTCACAGGAAAGCGTCAACCCCATGTCTCGAGTACCTGGGGATGAACCCGACATACCGGTAGCAGCTACTTCAGACCCAGTAGCAGTGGAACCCGATGAACTACCCGATGAAAAGGGGTCAGAATCGCCTCTGCACCAAGAACAAGAACCTCCGGAAAGGCGCTATCCCGAAAGGGTCAGGAAGCCGCCCCAAAGATTGAATCTATAAAATGGACTTTTTCTTATTGAATGTACATGTAAAAATGTAATTGTTATTTGAATATTAAGGGGGTATTATTAATCTAAAAAAGGGAGGAATTGTAGTGTATCTGCTTTAAGTCAGAACTACTTTTTACAGCTCCTGTATACTGTAGTACCAGCAGTAACCACACCGGTATATAAGCTGTGCGCATGCCTCTGTACTCCAGTCTAGAGATGACCCTCCTCCAGTAAAGACCTGTTGTTTGTTTATATACAGCATCCGTGTAATTCTTTATCCACTGAACTACGGATCTAACAATAACCAACTCCTGCAGTCCGTGTCTCAATTACACACGGACGTTACACTGGCGACGAACAGATCCGAACTTACCTACAGTTCTGCACCACCTCACGGGGATCCATCCCTGAAGCGAAGTTGTTAGAGGTCGAGGCCAGAAGGAAGAAATCCAAAGAGATAAAAACAAACAGAAGAAACGGGCGTCGACCGTGGGCAACCGCCCTCTGATTCATCGAATTCGAAGATTTGCAGGAGAGGCTGTCGAGAGCTGGGCTTGGTTATCCAGTCTATGGTGTTCCAGCTAATCGGGCTGGTGGCAGGTAGTACACGGATCCTTCCTGGGCTGCGGCGGGCTCGATCGGGTGGCTTTTCAACGGGGCCGAGCAGCGTTGTCGGGAAGAGGAGAGAGAGAGAGAGAGAGAGAGAGAGGAGCACACAGGGCACGGCCGGTGCTACGAAGCCGGGCAGCGTACAGACCCGAGAAGAGGGAGGAAAGTGTCCCATAGGGTCTGCTCTGACGACGGGAACAGTAATTAAAATAAAAGAAATTAGAAGCGCAGAAAGCCGCGAGGAGCTGCAGTTTGCCACGGGGACCGCGGAGAGTGGCGTTAGCAGCAGCGCCGGGGGGGGGGGGAGTGCGCGAAGACCATAGGGCGTCGCCATCAAGGCATAAAAAGGCCAGCAACAGTGCTAGCAGCAGCGGAAAAGACAGAAAGCGCTGGAGGCGCCATCTTAATCCAGCGGGGAAGAAGGCAAAGCGCGGGAGGCGCCATTTTGTTCAATCAGGAAAGGCGCCATCTTAGATCTCCAAGATGCCGAAGACTGGCAATATCACTGCCTTCGATAATGCAATAGAAGACTGGACCACGTATGTGGAAAGAGTCGAAGTATATTGCAAGGCAAATGCAGTAGCCGATGAGAAAAAGGCATCGGTACTACTAAACTTAATGGGCACAAGAACGTATGGCCTATTGCGGAACCTGATCACTCCAGTCAAACCTATGGCGAAGAGTTTTAACGAAATTGTTGATATCCTACAGGAACACCTAAATCCTACACCGCTGCTGATAGCAGAAAGATTTAAATTCCACAAGAGAAATCAGCATAAAGATGAGAGCAATGCTGATTACCTTACGGAACTACGCAAGCTATCAAAGCACTGCCAGTTTGGAGCAGGACTGGCAGATACCCTACGGGACAAATTTGTCTGTGGACTCCTGAGTGAAGGAACCCAGAAGAGGTTACTCTCCGAGAAAGAGCTGACGCTAGACAAGGCTTTCAGCGTGGCAGTATCGTACGAAGCAGCAGCAAGGGGAGCTGCAGAAATACAGCAAAAGCCACAGGAATACGGCACCCATGAAATGACACGGGGATTTGAAAAATGTTATCGCTGCGGCAGAACAACCCATGACCAGAAGGACTGCTGGTCCAAGGACAAAACATGCAGGCAATGCGGAAAGATGGGACACATTGCACGAGTTTGCAGGTTCAGGAAGAAGACTAACGACAACAAAAAGACTACTAAGGAAAAGTACAGGAAAGTACAAAAGATGACGGACAGTAGTTCCGAAGACCAGAAGAGCGATAGTGAATCCGGGAACAAGAGACTAAGCTGTCTCAAACTACACAACGTAATCACTAGAGAGGATCACCGAACCATTTGGGTCACCCTCATGATAGCAGGGTCCCAAGTCAAAATGGAATTGGATACAGGATCAGCCCTGACCGTCATGAATCGACGAGACTACGAGCGGCTATTCTCACACATACCCTTGAAAGACACATCCATTGTTTTGAAGGCATATACGGGGCAGAAAGTATACCCCAGAAGGAAAATAAGGGCGCCTGTCAAATACAACAGCAAGGAAATACAGAAATTGTATCTGTACATACTGCAAGATGGTGGACCACCGTTATTGGGACGTGAATGGATCAGAAAGATAAGTTTAGACTGGCACTCCATTCAGGCACTGACGGTGGCTGGTAAAAAGGATGACGACGTCACAGCTGGACGATTGTCAAAAATCTTGGCCAACACTAAAGAGGCATTTCAACAAGAACTGGGAACTCTTAAAGGCGTAACCGCCTCGATAAAAATAGAAGAGAATGCAATTCCCAAGTTTTCAAAGCAAGACCGGTACCATATGCAACTCGCCCAGCCATTGAGGCAGAGCTGGAGAATCTGGAGAATGCAGGCATGTTATCCAAGGTAGACTGGAGCGAGTGGGCGACACCCATTGTTCCTGTCATGAAGAAAACGTTAAACAATAAGTCTGAGGAGCCAAGGAAGGTTCGCATCTGTGGGGACTTCAAGGTGACTGTGAACCCAGTCCTTCACACGGTACAGTATCCTCTTCCGAGGATAGAAGATATTTTCGCCTCACTATCTGGAGGGAAACGTTTTACAAAAATTGACCTAGCGCAAGCATACTTGCAGATGGAGGTTGAAGAATCCTCCAGGAAATATCTCACGATAAACACTCACAAAGGTCTTTACCAGTATAATCGACTGGTATTCGGAGTTGCATCAGCTCCGGCTATATGGCAAAGAGCGATGGAACAAGTCCTGCAAGGGATTCCGGGGACTCGGTGTTACTTGGACGACATCCTGGTGACAGGTGAAAATGACAGTGAACACCTTGCCAACCTAGAGCAGGTGCTCACTAGACTAAGAGAACATGGGCTACGAGCCAATTGCCCCAAGTGCGAGTTTTTTAAGAAACAAATATCGTATTGTGGCCACGTGATTGATGAAGAGGGGTTACATAAGTCCCCTGACAAAATTGAAGTGGTAGTTAAGGCTCCAGCGCCTGAAAATGTGTCGCAACCGAGGTCATTCCTCGGATTGGTGAATTACTACCATAAGTTTTTGCCGAATTTGTCCACAATTCTGCACCCACTGAATGCCCTGCTACAAACTGGAGTAGCATGGAAATGGAGCGATGAATGTAAGCGGGCCTTTCAGAAGTGTAAAGGCCTGATCACTTCAAGAGAAGTATTGGCTCACTACAACCCATCGCTACCGATAAGACTGGCGTGTGATGCGTCTCCCTACGGCGTTGGAGCGGTACTGTCACATAAATCCCTTGATGGTTCAGAGAGGCCGATAGCTTTTGCGTCACGCTCGTTAACTGCAGCCGAGCGTAACTACGCCCAGATTGACAGAGGGGCCCTCAGCCTGGTGTGGGGGGTGAAGAAGTTCAATCACTACCGGCATGGACAGAAATTTACAGTACTAACTGATCATCAACCTCGTCTCCATTTTCAACCCTAAGAAGGGCGTCCCGCTAATGACAGCACAACGGCTACAGAGGTGGTCCCTTTTCCTCGGGGCACACCAATATGACATCGAGTACAAAGGAACTAAACAGCATGGGAATGCAGACGGTGGAAGAAGCACCTGCAGTGGATCCTGTGGAGATATTCCACTCGACCATAGTCGAATGTCTACCTGTGACACATGCAAACATAGAAAAGGAAACACGAAATGACCTGACACTCTCCAGGGTCTATGATTTAACGGTGAAGGGATGGCCAGCACATGACGAACCACTGTTGCCAGCATTCTCGCCGAGAAGAGAACAGCTGTCAGTGTGCCGAGGAACCTTGATGTGTGGATCCAGAGTAGTAATTCCACCCGAATTGAAGGATAGAGTGCTCAATGAGCTTCATGAGGGTCATCTGGGAGGGGTAAAAATGAAGAACTTAGCCAGAGCGTTTGTGTGGTGGCCAGGAATCGATAGAGAAATCGAAGATATGACCAAGAGCTGTACAGGATGCCAGAAGGTCCAAAACGCCCCACCACAAGCCCCTCTACATCCATGGGAGTGGCCCTCATCTCCATGGCAAAGGGTACACATTGATTTTGCTGGTCCATTTATGGGCTTGATGTTTTTAATTGCGGTGGATGCACAAAGTGGCCAGAGGTAATAAAAATGTCCTCAACCACCACAGAAAAAACTATCACAGTCTTACGAACCATATTCGCCAGAAATGGGCTGCCTGAACAGATTTGCTCCGACAATGGACCACAGTTTGTGTCTGAAGAGTTCCGGAGGTTCTTAAAGAACAATGGTGTTAAGCATTACACATCCGCCCCATATCATCCAGCCACCAATGGATTGGCTGAGAGGTTCGTTCAAACATTCAAGAAGGCTATCAAGGCAATGTGTAATGAAGACATACCCCTACAACACAAAGTGGATAACTTCTTGTTTGCCTACCGGAATGCGACACATGCGGTTACCAACCAAACTCCAGCCATGATGTTCTTCAATCAAAGACTAAGATGCCGCTTGGATTTGGTTAAGCCAAACATCAGAAGAGATGTGGAGAACAGGCAGTTTCAGAATATGAATGAAAGGCCAACCAGGAGTTTCAAGATAGGTCAACCAGTTTTGGCCCGGGACTACCGCACAGAGAAATGGCAGCCAGGAACGATCTGCACACGGCAAGGACCTCTAATGTATACCGTGGACGTTGGAGAGAGCATTGTAAGACGCCATGCTGACCAGATTCTAGAGTCACTGGAAAACGTCAAATCTACACCACGATCCTATACACCTGGAGATGAAACCAAAGTACCAATTGCATCTACCTCCGAATCGGTGATATTGGAAGCAGACGAACCAAACGACGTTGATCCCGAATCAACTTTGCCAGAAGAACCTGATACCCCAAAGAGGCGTTATCTGGACAGAATCAGGAAGCCTCCTCAAAGACTGAATTTATAATTGATTAACTTCAGCTAATGTATATAGCAACTGTAATTGTAAATATGTTATTTAATTATTAATCGAATGTTATGTACTGTTTAGCTAAAAGGGGACGAATTGTAGTGTATGTACCTTGAAGAAGGAACTATATTCTGCAGCCCCTGTATACTGCAGGACCAGTAGTGACCACCCCTGTATATAAGCCTGTGCAGTAACTTTGTATAGTAGTTCCAGTTTTGTCGCCATTCAGTAAACACCTGTTATAACCAACTCCTGCAGTCCGTGTCTCAATTACACACGGACGTTACACCTACCACTATTGCTCTTCCACTCTTTTTTTCTGCCCCCGTGCAGCTGAGCCACCCGTGGTGCCGTGGACACGTCTCTGGCTGCACTCCCCAGAGGAACCATCGCCCCCATCAGTACTCAGAACAGAATACTGGTTGGAGAGCGCGATGCACTCTGGGGACTCCTACACTACCTGCCTGGTCCTCCTCTTCTGTCTGGCGGTCACCCATTCCCTCTCTGCCTGCATACTCTTAAGCTGTGGGGTGACCACCTCTAGAAACGTAACTCTCAGCCTCGTGGACGCACTGCAGTGACTGCAGCCACCGCTTAAGCTCCGAAACCCGGAGCTCGAGTTGCTGCAGCTGGCAACACTTCCCGCACATGTGGTCGTCCAGGCTACGTGAAGCAGCCAGGGCTTCCCACATGGCACAGGATGTGCACTTCACAGGACTGAGCTGCCCTGCCAAGCCTCTAATTAATAGACTAAGAACTAACTTCGCAGAAATAAACTTAAAATTAAAAAAAACTCACCAATCAGCTCCTTCCCTTGTGCTGTCACTTTTTCTACTGATATCACACTTTCGGATTCTGGCTCTGTTGAGTTGCTGCCCCTCTCTCTCTGCTCCTGCTCAGGTCCACTGCCTCCTCTCGCACTCTTTACAGCGCCACTCCTCCTCTCGCGCACTTTACAGCGCCGTTCCTCTCGCCGCTGTAATGTGTACGGGAAATGGCGACAACAACAACAACTTGTATTTATTTAGCGCCTTTAATGTAGTAAAATGTCACAAGGCGCTGCACAAGAGTATTTTAAGACAAAAAAATTGACACCGATCCACATAAGGAGAAATTAAGGCAGGTGACCAAAAGCTTGGTCAAAGAGGTTGGTTTTAAGGAGCGTCTTGGAGGAGGAGCGAGAGGGAGAGAGGTGGAGGTGTTTAGGGAGGGAATTCCAGAGCTTAGGGCCTAGGCAACAGAAGGCACGACCACCAAAGGTTGAGCGATTATAATCAGGGGTGCCCAAGAATTAGAGGAACGCAGATATCTCGGAGGAGATTACAGAGATAGGGAGGGGGCGAGGCCATGGAGGGATTTGAAAACAAGGATGAGAATTTTGAAATTGAGGCGCTGTTTAACCAGGAGCCAATGTAGGTCAGCGCGCACAGGGGAGATGGGCGAACGGGACTTGGTGCGAGTTAGGACACAGGCAGCCGAGTTTTGGATGACCACAAGTTTACATAGGGTAGAACGTGGGAGGCCGGCCAGGAGTGCATTGGAATAGTCAAGTCTAGAGGCAACAAAGGCATTGATGAGGGTTTCAGCAAACTGCAGTGTGAACTTGCAGCATGGGAAATCACAGGAGGGTTAACTCAAAACAATCGCACCTAACCATGTTTTCACACGTTCTGGTAAGGGATTCTGCTAGAAATATTCTAGGAAGTGGAAATATTATAAATATCTACATCTATAGGTCACTAGACCAGATATGTAAAGCTATACAAGAGGCACTTTTGCTGTGAAGTCAATGAGACATTGTTCACAAAGGTAGCTTTTAAATGCAAGCTTTTACACAATGATTTGCCACATTACAGGGAAGGGTATTACCATTAAAAAGAAACGCTAAGCATTTCACATTCTTTTCATAGAACATCCTGCTGATACAACTGAACCTAGTCAGCCAACAGAGGGAAATCATGACACTGTCCCTTCAGGAGTTCTGTTGTCTTGAGAGTTGTATTACTCCCCGACATCCCCTCCTCCCCCACACACTGAAGATGACTTCAAGTACAGGTGGCAGGGACAGATCATCAGTACACAATAAATGTTACATTCACGAACTCCACAAAAACTACAAGTCATAAAAGGAGACATAAATTACACAGAATTTAGACTAGATCTATATGTAGCTAATAGTTCCTTTTGTTTACTCCAATAAATTGGATTAACGGATCACAGTGCTAATAATTGTAAGTGGGAATTTTAGGATCCCATTTCTAACTTTGAGCACCGATATGAAATGTGATTCTTTCTTAGCAGACCAATCTAAACAAACAGTGATGTTTAGAAAAGGCTGCCTTATGAAGAGCATTCAAAAAGATTTGCGATACTGGCTAATAGCCCAAGTAAAATGAGCTTTTATTTTACCTCTCCGTTCCCAACTAGTTCTTGTAATAAAGCAATACATTTGAATATCCACCTCTCAATATGTTTAGAGATGGGATCACATACAAGTGTTAACAAAAGAAACAAATAATTATCTAGAATTCTGCACATCCTTAGTCCTCTTTTTGCAATATAGGACTCAAAGAATGGTGCACCAAAACCTGGGCTTGAACTCGAAAAGACTATGGAGCTAGACAGATGAAAGGGATTGCAGCGGTTCAAGGTGACGGCTCACCACCACCTTCTCAAGGGCAATTAGGGATGGGCAATAAATGCTGGCCTTGCCAGCGACGCCCACATCCCATGAATGAATAAAAAAAAAGGATCACTCGATTGATTCCTGTGATGAGAGGGCTGTCCTATGATGAGATTGTGTAGAATGGGACTATACTCTCTGGAGTTTAGATGAATGAGAGATGCTCTCATTGAACATACATTGAAGGGGATTGACAGGGTAGATGCGGAGAGGTTGTTTCCCCTGGCTGGAGTGTCTAGAACTAGGAGGCATAGTCTCAGGATAAGGGGTAGGCCATTTACGAACGAGATGTGGAGGAATTTCTTCACTCAAATGGCTGTGAATCTTTGAAATTCTCTGCCCCAGAGGGTTGTGGATGCTGAGTCTTTGAGGATATTCAAGGCTGAGATCGATTGAGACTCTAAGGGAATCAAGGAATATGGGGATAGTGCAGGAAAGTGGAATTGAGGTCAATGATCAGCCATGCTCCTATTTCTTATGTTATGATCTTATTGAATGGCGGAGCAGGCTCCTGCTCCTAATTCTTATGTCCTTATGTAGAAATTCAGATTGGCAAACTTCACGTGTGTGCACTTAACATGCTTGTAAGACACAGCTATTTTTACAGGGGTGTTACATAGAAACATAGAAGATAGGAGCAAGAGGCGGCCATTCGGCCCCTCGAGCCTGCTTCGCCATTCAATGCGATCATGGCTGATCATCCAAATTCAGTACCCTGCCCCTGCTTTCTCCCCATATCCCTTGATCCCTTTAGCCTTAAGAAATATATCCAACTCCTTCTTGAATATATTTAATGAATTGGCCTCTACTGCCTTCTGTGGTAGAGAATTCCACAGGTTCATCACTCTCTGGGTGAAGAAATTCCTCATCTCTGTCCTAAATGGCTTACCCCCTATCCTTAGACTGTGACCCCTGGTTCTGGACTCCCCGGGAACATCCTTCCTGCATCTAGTCTGTCTAGTCCTGTTAGAATTTTATAAGTTTCGATGAGATCCCCTCATTCTTCTAAACTCGTGAGTATAAACCCAATCGACACAATCTCTCCTCATACGTCATTCCTGCCATCCCAGGTATCAGCCTGGTGAATCTTCGCTGCACTCCTTCCATGGCAAGAACATCCTTCCCCAGATAAGGCGACTAAAACTGCACACAATACTCCAGATGTGGTCTCACCAAAGCCCTGTACAACTGCAGCAAGACATCTTTGTTCCTGTACTCAAACCCTCTCGCTACGAAGGCCAACATACCATTTGCCTTCTTAACCGCCTGCTGCACCTGCATGCTTACCTTCAGCGACTGGCTCCTTCACCACATCCACTGGTTCTCCCTCATCTATTTTACCAGTTACATCCTCAAAAAATTCCAGTAGATTAGTCAAGCACAATTTACCTTTTGTAAATCCATGTTGACTTTGTCCGATCCGGTCACTGTTTTCCAAGTGCTTTGTTATTTTAAACAGGTGTGTGTAAATTAACAGGTTGGGATGTAACAAGCTCATTAAACATTAGTACGGGCAGGTCAATCATAATTTCTATTTATAAAAAAATTGAGCAAAATTAATTAAAAAACAAACCATAGATAGATGAACAATTTGGACTAAGATTTAACATCAACTGCTTGGTCCCGTCTCATCCCCATCGAAATCAGCAGGCATAAAACTTCTGGTTCTCTCTCATGGGAACCAAGAAAGTGGAGCCATCCAGTCCAGACATAAGGCCATCTTCACCTCACTTTCACACCACAGTGCAGGTTGGGATAGTCCCTCTTCCCAGTAGTGTTTCCCAACTCTTGCTTGAAGAGCAAGAGCCAACAGATATTTAATTAGCCAGATCAATTGGGAGATGGAAAAGAGGGAAGATCAGGCAAACATAAGGCATGCACAGGGGAAGGAAAGAAGAGAGAAGAAAATACAGACAGGAACAAAGAACAGAGCTGGAAAGAGTCCAGAAATAACAGTAGAGGAAGTAACAGGAGTGAAGTCATAAATGAAAAACAGGAAGATTGGGAAGAGTAAGGAAACTTGAAGTTATGAACAACTTCAAATTTAACAACTTGTACATACAATTGAAAACAATTCTGCACATTTTCCCCTCGGGTGAATTCTCTCCTGTGTATACAATAAAATTTAAGAGGAAAAAACATGGTCTACTAGGAAAGTTCCACGAGAGCATGGTCAGTCACAAATATTGAAAAATCTTCTCCCTATACAGAAGAGTCCAATGTCCTGCCTGCATTGTTTTACATCGCTCTCCTCACCAAAAGGGATATGCAAACTGTGGTACATGGACACCTGTCTTAATCCTTCAAATCAGAAGGCTGAAGGGTCCCAGGACGATTTTCTAAACTCTGGTCAGAGCCCAGTACCTCCCTGTATAAATGCAGGGAGCAAAACAAGAGATCTCAAGTAAAAGGGTCAAATGAATGGACCTTCTTTGTAGATGTTGCTTCTCAAAGGTGGTAAGCTGCAATGGCAAAATGAGCCCAACACAGAACTGGGTACAAAGCCTTTAGAAACTGAATACATGTCATGGATTTATTTCATTAGACTACAAACTAAACACCAGTTAAATTCCTTAAAGGTGGATGATTTCCAAAGGTTAAACTGTGTTCATCACAGAAAAAGTAATCCTGATATTGCCACCCATGAAGTCCTGCTCCTCTGATTGTTTCCTAACCTCCTAAATTCATCTTGCAGGATTTCTAGAAATATTCAAGATACAGTCTCCTTTTAAGGTAATTTGGCTATAGATTAAAACCGCTGTTGAATTTAGTTTGAGATAATATGATTAATATGGTCATTTGTACAGAGGTTGAATGAACGTGGAAGAGTATTTATGTAATTAATATCCATACCAAATAGGATACCGCAACAGTGAATTGTGTTTTTTCCAAGTCAAGAAAAGTTTCATTAACTTACTTTCACATATTACCAAGAAATAAATTTTATTTACACCACTCCTGGGTAGAGCTACGGTTTCCATTACATCTGGAAGGCAGTATCACCAATATTACACAAGCCAGCATGAAAACAAATTAGTTATAAGGAAGCGACTGACCATTTTATTGTTCCTCATTTTTCAGTTATCTCCTATTTGATTTTAAACAGTTGAATAATATATATCATTATCTCCGTTTTAATGTGTTTCATTTGTAATTGATTTATAAACATTTTCCTCTTGGGGGCAAATCATCAGGTATTTTTCCCTTGGTTTATTTTTCGCTTTACAAATTCCTTTGGTTTTCTTTCCCAAATTATATATGTATACTTAACCATAAATTGGTCAGGACTCCTGATTCAGCATTTTTCTTTTACTCCATATTCTCCAAGCCTCGACAAATCCTCTGTTTATTAATGCGATTTTGTAACTCTTTCTTTTACAGACCTTTCCTATCTCCTTACAATTCATTTTTGGCACAATGATGTGATCAAAGATGGAGACCATTGTAGGAAGTGGAGACACAACAGGAACCAGGTAAACACAACAGGTGGATTTAACGGCATGAACAAGGGTAGCTGCAAAGTGTCCAGATTATACAAATTATAGGCGAAACAAACATACATTAGGAAGGAAAGAAAAACAGGAAACTGATGACTGCTCGCAGAAAAACCAGTCAACAAAAGGGACTATACTCCAGATTCAAAAGGGAACCGTGAAAACAGAGCGAAGAAAGTAAGCGAGCAGCAACAGGGATTTCTACTGGTTTATGCTGCATTAAAATAGAACTCAACAGTAAATAAAGCCATATAGAGAAGTAACCCATGTCCAACAACACCACTGCCTGGGAGTGGGGTTCAGCTGACAATGTGCAATCGTTTGGGATGGAGGATGAGTGTTAAAAGCTGTGTAAGCAGAATGTGCATGAATGTGTTCAAGGCTCCTTTTTTATTGCACTTCCCAAAGTCTGGAACATTATCAGCAACACGAAAATACATAAACAGGCCACCATTTGAAGACTGCACTGAAGCTGCTTATAAAGTGCTTTGTCCCCCTCTTTAAAATATTACCAAAAACTGAATTAAAAAGTGTGATTCAAGGTATGTAAAACTGAATAGGCCTACAATCATTTTATTAAAAAAAAAGCAAACAAATTTGGGTTTCAAATGCTGCAATTTGATTTTTTCTTTTCAATTTTACATTAAAATGTTCTGGGGCTTGAAAAGATGGAGCATTTTATGTGAATGCACTGATGTAATGACAAGACAAAATCTTACATGGAGCGTAACTAGACTGGGAAGATTTTCATCTTTTATTGAAATGGGTGCTGTGCTTCATATTACAACAAAATTATCAAACCTTTTTAGGAAACAAAAATCACATACCTTTGATTGGCAAATAATTAAAAAAATCTTTGAACCCAAACCAGAAGTAGATACAAAAAAAACCATCTTCCCAACACATATTGCTGCACTTTGGTACCGACCCATCAAATATGGACAATAATAATGTAGAATACACTTCATAGGAGGGACGTGCAAAAGGACTAGAGCTGACACATTTCTAACATGTCCTGCCAACTTGTATACCTGCATGTAGCACAGTGTTCACACAATACTACATAGTCTTTTGTCAAATCTTTCCTTTCTTCATGTGGACCAGAAACAGTTTCCCCAAAAAGGAATGGCTATATCCAAACCTTCCGCATTTCCCTACATCACTGTACCTTTTCCCGGTTGGGAGGAAGAGCAAAGTTCCATTATCCACTAACCCTTGCTACTTTTCTTTAACTTCCAATAAATATGAATGCAAAAGGGCAGTGCTTCATGGAAGCTAATCGAAGATACGGAGCTGCAAAGTAACAGACATTCTTTTACTCCGTTCCCCTGCCTTTTTTTGGAAGGTCAAAGTTAAAGAAAGCATCGCAGAGCTCTCTGCAATATTTGGGTGCAATAACTATTGCCCCAAAGAAATGGCCATGTGCACAAGCTTTTTTATTTAATATATAAATACCCTCTCGGCATTTGCTAGGAAATCAGCAAAGATTTGTCTCTTTACACATCATTGTAAACAATCAGGGGTGTTTATGCAGTTCCCTTGCGTATAATTTGCAGAAATCAGCAGGGTTATTCAAACATTCAGCAGAGTAAACGACAGGCAGACTCCTCCCATCCAGGTCTGTCCAAGTTCGTCAGTATTTAGGCACAATGGCTAAACCTTTAGCATGTCCTCATCACTGTCATCATGAAATGTTACATTTGTGGAGTCATGTGTCAGCCTGTTCCGCTTCATTCGTGGATTTGATTTTGATTTTCCCTTGCTCTCCTTCCTTTCGTTATGCAAACCAAGCAAATCCTCATCACTTTCATCATGAAAGTGCTTGTTCTGTGGGTGCCACTGCTTTGGTCTGCCCATGGTCTTGGACTCTCCTGTCCTGGTCGAGTTGACTTTCACTTGTGGCACGGTCAGAACCTCATCTTCACTGTCCTGATCATCCAATGGGAATGAACTAAAAACATCAGCATTTACAGCTTTAGTGACAACATGGTTCAGGCCATTTTCCTGGCACTCTTTTGCTGGTGTCCGTCCACTCTCGTCAGATGATGTGACTTCTTCCATCAACCATTCGGTCTCATTTTCATCACCTTCCTCTTCCCCATTAATCTGATGGAGAAAAAATAAAATTACTGCTCGCCCTCATTTGAGAGAGATACTAGCCTGACAAACTGAATTATTAGCGCAGTGGTATTTTGCAGCACAGTTCCAACTCTGCCTTTCATCAGTCTGTACACACTACAATTCCAATGCAACAGCCTCAGCTAATCTCATTTAACTGGTTATCCAGCTGCTAGACACCCTCGGTCACATGGCAAAGGGCAGATTTCCAGCAGGTGGGAAGTGAATGGATTCTACTTATCCTTCAACCATTGTGGCTGTTAGTATAGAGCAGCACATTTAAGCAATTGTGCAGAGTTATAATTACACAGATAAATACTTGAGAAAAGCCATCTGGCTCATTCTTTCAGATATACCTACCATCCCCCGATTACAACACTTATCTGCTGTTTGAAGGGCTCCAGTTTTTGGCTCCACTAGCAGAAGACCATCCCAAGTATAGATCACTGTGTGAAGAAGTGCTTCCTACCATTGGAACTTGCCTTTATCATTTTGTACCTATACCTGCTTGTCCTACAGTTGCGGCTTAACTTCAAATAATCTACTATTCTGTAACTTTTTGACTGTTCCATTAACTTTTTCTATTCTACTTATTTACTTCTACATATCATTCATCTCCTTTCAAGGCTGAAGAATCCATTTTTTCCCAATTTCCTCTTAACTCGCACTCGTGGCCCTCCCCTGCACTAATTTTAGGGCTGGGATGTTTCAGTGTATTATCATGACAAGCAAACAGTAATCAAAGTGCAGCCTTACCAGAGCGTTATAGGATTTCAGCATGGTATTCATAGGACTTCTATTCTACTGACTTGGCAATATAGCTCAACATTCAGTTTACTTTGTTGCAGTGACTGGACATAGTAATATCTCTCGCCTTGAATATCTCTTAATGTCTCTCAATGTCTCTTAATCTCTCCTGCTTTCTATCCTATCACTGACCTTCCCTTTTGTTCTTTCATCCCCTCCCCCTTTTCCCAGTCCCTAAACCTGCTTTCCATTTCCTGCTTTTTTCCAGTTCTAACAAAGGTCATCGACCTGAAACGTTAACTGTTTCTCTCGCCACGGATGCTGCCTGGCCTGTTGAGTTTTTCCAGTGTTTTGTGTTGTTATTTCGGATTTCCAGCATCCGCAGTATTTTGCTATCGTAATAGTAATCGAGTCAGTCATTCCAGATAACTTGCAACCGCTGCCCTAGCTGGTTTGACACCAATTTGTCCCATTTTTAAATTCTGGTGTCAAACAACTTGCACTTGTATTGAATTTCATCGGTCAGAATTCTGTCCACTCTTCTGTAACTCCTTGGCTGCTTCATCAGATTCTATTGCTACCCACCCCATCTCAGTTTCTTATCTGCTGTGAAAATGACCAACTTGCATTGTGTCCCTGACTCCAGGTCATTTAGGTACATCAGAACAAGTAATGATCCCATTGCCAATCCCTGCTGCACTCCACTCAGTGGCTCTCCCCAGCAAGACATTACTCCCCTAACTAGTACCAGCTGCTTCATCTTTCACCTAATTTCTTATCCACCTTCCCAAGTTTTATCCAGGATAGCCACTTCCCGAAGCTGGTATAGCATCTTTCATGTGGAAACTAATCAAAGGCTTTCTGGAAGTTAGGTAGACTATGAATACGGTTGTCAAACGCCCATTTCTGGAGTCATGTCCTCAAAAAAAAAAGTCGAGGAAGTTGGACAGGCAGGACTCCTGCCATCTGAAATGCTGTTGACTGCCATTTACGAGGTTATTTGTCTACAGATAATCCTCAAGTCTGTTCCCAATGATCGATTCCATTATTTTGCTAGCTACTGAAGTAACTGGCTAAAGGATCTGTAGTTGGCGGTTGTTTTATCCATCTTTTTTGAAAATAGGCAACACATTTGCTTGTTTCAAACTTAATGGGGCCACCCTTCAATCAGGATGAAGATTGTCAGCACTTTGTTGGTGTCACCTCTAACCTCATTTACCATCCTCAGGTACACAGCTCTAATTTGTCACTTTGATGAGCCCTTTAAGCCTGCCTAGAATGTCCATGCATATAATCTCAAACTTGTTAAGTTTAGTTGTAGAATCTCCAATGATGGATGGCATACAAGTGTTCCCCATGGAAGTAATTTAGTATGTTCATTATTTTTAGTTCCTCAGCTCAACTCTATCCTTATGGCTTAAGAAATCTTTATTCTTCATTAACCATCTTGTTCTATTACTGGAAGAATTTATTACTGCTTAGTTTTGCTTCCAAGGCTATGATCATTCCTGCTCATTTTCATTTGACCACTTTTTGTTTGCATTTTTGGAGTTTCATTATTCTCCCCAGCAATTTCCCTCACATTTCTCCCGAAAGACAGAGTTCGTTTTCCTTACTCCTCACTTTACATCGTTTAATCCATTTAGGGTCATGTTTCTTTAATCTGTGCTCACCAGTCCTTGGTATGTACTTTAGTGTGTCCTCAAAGGTATTCTGTTTGTCCTCAACTGAGGCTTTCTTGATTATTACTTCCTAGTCCATTTCTTTTAAGATTTTGTCACTGCTTTGAACTTTCCCCTTTCAAACTAATATACCAGAGTACAGTTTTGTCATATCAAATTGGATTACAATCTGTTGCCTAGCATTGCCATTAGTTCCATTCCCAGTATTCCATCTGGGTCACACTATTATTATATCAAGATATGACATCTCTAAAACATTAGGTCAGTTAGCAGTCATACATTACATTCTCTGGTTCAGGTTCCAGACTGCTTGACATTCCCAATTCATTTTAGATTGGTCAAAATTTCCCACTGGAATGATTACATAGGATATACAACACAAACAGGCCATTCAGCCCAACTAGTCCATGCCGGCGTTTATGCTCCACTCGAGCCTCCTTCCGTCTTTCCTCATCTAAATCTATCAGCATAACCCTCTGTTCCCTTCCCCCTCATATTCTTGTCTAGCCTCTCCTTAAATGCATCTATACTATTCGCTTCAACCACTCTGTGGTAGCGAATTCCACACCCTCTATATTGGCACTAGAAAGGCAACATACCATTCAAGACTCAGGCCATAGCTAGAAATCAGACAGTATATTGTCCTAATTAAGAGTTACAAAGTAAATACCTACTGAACAAGTCCAGACCCATAGGCTTTCTCTATATGTTCCTCCTGCACTCCCTGTAAGCAGTACTCCCAACTTCCTTACCCCATTACTTCATTATTCTTCCCCATGTGTTGATAACCACCTTTCTGAAACTTTTCAAGAAGTCTTTTCTCCCCAAATGTTGTGGACTGTAGCTGCTTGAACTAAGCATTCCTGTGCTTGAGCAACACAATGTTCCTTCACTTCATGCATCTATACTACTCCAGGGTAATTTGCACAACCAGATTATCCAACTTCATGCCTGCCACAATCCTCAAGCCCAGCTCCAGATCCCCAGCCAGGCCCAGCTCCCGATTCTCTTCCTCTTTCACCCCCCCCCCCCCCCACCCCCCAACGCAGGTCCAGCTCCTGAGAACATAAGAAATAGAAGTAGTAGGCCATTCGGCCCCTCGAGCCTGCTCCACCATTTATTAAGATCATGGCTGATCATCTACCTCAATTCCACTTTCCTGCACTATCCCCGTATCCCTTGATTCCATTAATATCCAAAAATCTATCGATCTATGTGTTGAATATACTCAACGACTGAGCCTCCACAGAGGTTCCATTCTGGGGTAGAAAATTCCAAAGATTCACCACCCTGAGTGAAGAAATTTCTCCTCATCTCAGTCCTAAATGGCCGACCCCTTATTCTGAGACAGTGACCCCTGGTTCTAGACTCCCCAGCCAGGGGAAACATCCTCCCTGCATCTACCCGGTCAAGCCCTGTAAGAAATTTGTATTTTTCAATGAAATCACCTCTCATACTTCTAAACTCTAGAGAATATAGACCTAGTCTACTCAATCTCTCCTCAAAAGACAATCCCCCCCATTCCAGGAATCAGTCTGGTGAACCTTTGTTGCACTCCCTCTATGGCAAGTATATCCTTCCTTAGGTAAGACGACCAAAACTGTACACAATACTCCAGGTGTGGTCTCACCAGGGCCCTATATAATTGAAGTAAGAAATCTTTACTCTTATACGCAAATCCTCTTGTAATAAAGGCCAGCATACCATTTGCTTTCCTAATTGCTTGCTGTACCTGCGTGATAACTTTCAGTGATTCATGTACAAGGACACCCAGGTCCCACAGGACACCAACATTTCCCAATCTCTCACCATTTAAAAAATACTCTGCTTTATAGTGGACTAGCTGAAGTGCCCAGCGGTGCAGAGAGAGAGAGAGAGAGAGAGACTGCCGGGGGGGGGGGGGGAGAAAGGGAGGGAGGGGGGGAAAAAGAGGAGAGAGGACACAGACAGACAGAGACAGAGGTGAGAGAGAGCGCGGGCGGGGGGGGGGAAGGGAGAGGGGAAGGAGGGCGGGGGGGGGAGGGAGGAAGGGAGGGCTTGAGGCTGAGAGACGGCCACGCCCGGTTGCCGGGGTAACCCTGCCGCGCTGGACTCCCGAGAGCCCCGCTCTCCAAGCCCCAGCCGCCCCGCCCCGCACTCCCGAGAGCCCCGCCCCCTCCGGCCGAGAGCCCCGCTCTCCAAGCCCCAGCCGCCCCGCCCTCCCGAGAGCCCCGCTCTCCGAGCCCCGCCCCCCCGGCCGAGCCGGCTTGAAGTCCGCCGATTGCGGCTCTGAGAGACGGCCGGCGGGCCCGGTTGCCGGGGTAACCCTTCCCGCTCATCAAGGCCGAGATCCGCACTCGAGAGCCCCGCCCCGAACAGAGAGAGACGCCGCGTCTCACCTGCTCCTGCTGCGCGCGCACCCTGACCCTCGTGGCTGACGCCGTTGCCCCGGGTAACGTGACACTGGGGTTGGGGGGGGGGGGGGTGGGAAGCTTAGCAGAAGCCCAATTACCTAGCTCGGGCCTGGCTGGGCAAGAAAGGCCCAGGCTTTCAGGCCTAAGAAAAAAACGGGGAAAGGTAGGAAAAAGAATCTTCAGGTTAGAGAAAATATTTACAAATGAGTGATTTTTTAAAAAACAATTTAATAAATTCAATTTTATTTTGCTGGACATGTATATTTGAAAAGAAAGACGCAGAAAGCAGGAAAAAGAATGGAAGCAAGATGGCGGCTACTCACCTCGGTTGAGAACGATAAGGCCCGCCCACACATGCACCGATTGGTCAACCGTCAGGTGACCAAAGCGTAGGATTGGTCAATCGTCCCGTCACTCGACCGTAGGAGGGCCCGGCCGCACGCGGCAGCAAGCCGGCGTACGATTGGTCGACCGAGGTCACTCTGAGCGGATAATGAGCGGAATTTTGAAGGTTTTTTCGGATACCGCGGGCGCGATTTTAGCCCGGCCGAAACGTAAATACGCTTAAGACCGTTTTGGAAAGGTAAGCTTTCTTTCGACGTAACTCTCTAACTTTCGAGCGCATAGCCAGACAGATGCACACATGAGGATAGACAGACAGAAGGACAGACAGAAGCATCGCTTATATATATATATATATATAAAAAATATATATATAGATAGATAAACTTCACATTTCTCCACATTATATTCAATTTGCCATGTTCTTGCCCACTCACTTAGCCTGTCCATATCCCCTTGAAGCCTCTTTGCATCCTCCTCACAACTTCCATTCCCACCCAGCTTTGTATCAGCAGCAAACTTGGAGATATTACATTTGGTCCCCTCATCCAAATCATTGATATAGTTTGTGAAGCTGAGGTCCAAGCACTGATCCTTGCGGTACCCCACTAGTTACCGCCTGCCAACCTGAAAATTACCAGTTTATTCCTACTCTGTTTTCTGTCCGTTAACCAATCCCCAATCCCATGAGCCCTAATTTTGTTTAATAACCTGTGTGGCACACAGAAACATAGAAGTAGGAGTAGGCCATTTGGCCCTTCGAGCCTGTTCTGCCATTTAATGAGATCATGGCTGATCATCCAAATTCAGTACCCTGTCCCTGCATTCTCCCCATATCCCTTGATCCCTTTAGCCTTAAGAAATATATCTAACTCCTTCTTGAATATATTTAATGAATTGGCCTCAACTGCCTTGTGTGGTAGAGAATTCCACAGGTTCACCACTCTCTGGGTGAAGAAATTCCTCATCAGTCCTAAATGGTTTACCTCTTATCCTTAGACTGTGACCCCTGGTTCTGGACTCCCCAACCATCGGGAACATCCTTCCTGCATCTAGTCTGTCTAGTCCTGTTAGAATTTTATAAGTTTCAATGAGATCCCCTCTCATTCTTCTAAACTCGTGAATAAGCCTAATCGACCTAATCTCTCCTCATAAGTCATTCCTGCCATCCTAGGTATCAGTCTGGTGAATCTTTGCTGCACACTCTCCATGGCAAGAACATCCTTCCTCAGATAAGGCGACCAAAACTGCACACAATACTCAAGGTGCGGTCTCACCAAGGCCCTGTACAACTGCAGCAAGACATCCTTGCTCCTGTACTCGAATCCTCTCGCTATGAAGGCCAACATACCATTTGCCTTCTTAACCACCTGCTACACCTGCATGCTTACCTTCAGCACAAGGACACCCAGGTCTTGTTGCGCTTCCCCTTTTCCCAATCTATTGCCGTTCAGATAATAATCGGTCTTCCTGTTTTTGCCACCGACGTGGATAACCTCGCATTTATCCACATTATACTGCATTTGCCATGCATCTGCCCAGTCACCCAACCTGTCCAAATCATACTGGAGTTTTTCGGCATCCTCCTCACAGCACACACGCCCACCCAGCTTTGTGTCGTCTGCAAACTTGGAGATATTACATCTAGTTCCCTCATCTAGATCATTAATATATATTGTGAATAGCTGGGGTCCTAGCACCGATCCCTGCGGTATCCCACTAGTCACTGCCTGCCACTCAGAAAAAGACCCATTTATTCCAACTCTTGGCTTCCTGTCTGCCAACCAGTTCTCTATCCAAGTCAGTACCTTACCCCCAATCCCGTGTGCTTTAACTTTGTACACTAATCTCTTATGCGGGACCTTATTGAAAGCCTTCTGAAAGTCCAAATACACCACATCCACTGGTTCTCCCTTACCTATTCTACCAGTTACATCCTCAAAAAATTCCAGTAGATTAGTCAAGAATGATTTACCTTTTGTAAATCCATGTTGACTTTGTCTGATCCTGTCACTGTTTTCCAAGTGCTCTGCTATTACAGCTTCTATAATGGACTCTAGCATTTTCCCCACTACCGATGTCAGACTTACCGGTCTATAATTCCCCGTTTTCTCTCTACCGCCTTTTTTAAATAGTGGGGTTACTTTAGCTGTCCTCCAATCCATGGGAACTGTTCCAGAGTGTATCGAATTTTGGGAGATGACCAGCAATGCATCTATTTCTTTATTGAATGCCTTCTGAAAATCCAAATACACATCTACTGGTCCCCCCAACCTAAAAAAACTTTAAGATTCATCAAACACGATTTCCCTTTCAGAAATCCATGTTGACTCTGTCCAATCCTATTATTATTTTCTAAGTGCCCCGTTACCACATCCTTAATAATAGATTCTAGCATTTTCCCTACTACTGATGTCAGGCTAACTGGTCTGTAGTTCCCCGTTTTCTCTTGCCCTCCTTTCTTAAATAGTGGGGTTACATTTGCTACCTTCAAATCCGCAGGAACCATTCTAGAATCTATGGAATTTTGGAAGATGACAACCAATACATCCACTATCTATATAGCCACCTCTTAAAACCCGAGGATGTAGGCCATCCGGTCCAGGGGATTTATTGGTTTTCAGTCCCATTAATTTCTCCAGTACTATTTTTTTACCAATACTAATTTCTCAGTTCCTCATTCTCACTAGACCCTTGGTTCTCCACTATACCCGGGAGGTTTTTTGCATCTTCTTCCGTGAAGACAGACACACAGTATTTGTTTAATTTCTCTGCCATTTCCCATTCCCCATTATAATTTCTCCTGTCTCAGCCTGTAAGGGACCCACGTTTACTTTTGCTAATCTTTCCTAATTATATAGCTATAGAAGCTTTGAGTCTGTTTTCATGTCTCTCGCTAGTTTACTCTCATATTCTATTTTCTCTATCAATTTCTTGGTCCGCCATTGTTAAATTCCAAAATCCTCAGGCTTACTATTCATTTTGGCAACATAAGCCTCTTCCTTTAATCTAATACTATCTTTAATTTCCCTTGTTAGCCACGGTGGGACCATTTTTCCAGTGGTGCTTTTGTTCCTTAAGGGACTGTATATTTGTTGTGAATTAGGAATTATTTATTTAAATATTTGCCATTGCTTTACTACGGTCATATCTTTTAATCTAGTTTCCCAACCTACCTTAGCCAACTCGCCTCTCATACCTACATAGTTTGTTTTGTTCAGGTTTCAGAACCTAGTTTCAGACTTAACTAAATAACTCTCAAACTCAACATAAAATTGTGTCATATTATGATCACTGCTCCCCAGAGGCTCCTTTACTACATTGCACAGTACTAGATCTAAAATAGCCAAATTCCCTCATAGCTTCCTTGACATACTGATCTAGAAACTATCTTGAATGCATTCCATGATTCACTCCCACGCTCGGTCCAGCTCCTGATCCCCTCCCCCCACCAGGTCCAGCTCCTGATCCACACCCCCCCCCCACCCCTCTGGCCAGGTTCAGCTCCTGATCCACACCCCCACCCCTCCGGCCAGGTCCCACTCCTGATCCCACCAGTATTTCTGTAGCCTCAGCTGCTCTGACACTCACGTACTAACGAACTAATTTTCTTGTTCCGCTGTCCAAGTATTGTAGATTCAGGCCCAATCCTTTTTAGCACCAACTTCCTTCCCTTCAAGCACAAACTTATTCTGCTGCCTTTTCACTTAGTCATCTTTTCTGTCAGCCTTGGCTGTGCTAACACACTCACCTGGGTCAATATGTTGTGGGTTCAAGCCTCACTTCAGAGACTTGAGTACATAATCTAGGCCGCCACGTCAGTGCAGTACTGAAGGAGTGCTGCAATGTCAGAGGTGCCGTCTTTTGGATAAGACATCAATCTGTACACTAACATCCTCTGTTCGTTCAGGTGGGCATTAAAGATCCCATGGCACTTCCTGAAGAGCAATGTGCCGGCCATCATTTATCCCTCAACTAATACAACCAAAACAAATTATCTGGTGATTTATCTCATTTGTTGTCTGTGGAATCTTGCTGCGCAGACTTCTCTTGCCAGCATAACAGTAATACACATCAAAATTAATTTATTAGCTGAAGTCCTTTGGAGAGGATACATGAATGCAAGCTCTTTCTTTCCCTTAGCCTCCTGCAGATAAACTAACTTCTCACTTGCACACCAACTTAGCTTAATTTTTTTTCCTCACCCAGTTACTCTTGGTGGCTTTGCACTTCCACTTACTAACTTATTTCTCAACATATTTTAAGTGTACCCTTTTAAATATCCTCCTTATTTCAATGTAACAATATCTTGAAGACTGCCTTCTCTACTTATCTTCAATGCACTATTCTTACTATACGGGCATGAAAAAGCCACAAGAAAATTATACTAAAACTTTACCTTTGTGTATTTGTATGCAACTCCAGTTCCTCTCCTGCAACAACCAGTCACTTTCTGCAGAATAATTTCCCTAGAAAAATGCATAGAATTATAAAAATGGGTTACAAGTGGGGGGAAGAAAACAAGACAGAAGAGTTACATTCACACAGGATCTTTAATGTTACACTTATAAAGCAGTAGCTTCATGATTATTACAACAACTTGCATTTATACAGCACCTTAAACATAGTAAAACGTCCCAAGGTGCTTCACAGGAGTGATTATCAAACAGAATTTGACACCGAGCCACAAAGAAATATTAGGGCAGGTGAGCAAAAGCTTGGTCAAAGAGGTGGGTTTTAAGGAGCGTCCGAAGGGAGGAGAGGCCGAGGGGTTTAGGGAGGGAATCCCAGAGCTTAGGGTCTAGGCAGCAGAAGGTATGGTCGCCAAGGGTGATGGAAACCAGGGATGTGCAAGAGGCCACAATTGGAGGAGAGCAGTGATCTCAGAGGGTTGTAGGGCTGGAGGAGGTTACGGAGATAGGGAAGGGCAGGGCCATGGAGGGATTTGGAAACAAGGATGTGAATTTTAAAAATTGAGGCGTTGCTGGACTTTGAGCCAATATAGATCAGGGAGCACAGGGGTGATGGGTGAGCCGGGCTTGGTGTAAGTTAGCATACAGGCAGCAGAGTTTTGGATGAACTCAAGTTTATGGAGGGTGCAAGGTGAGAGGTCAGTCAGGAGAGCATTGGTATAGTCGAGTCTAGAGGTAACAAAAGCACGAATGAGGGTTTCAGCAGCAGATGATCTGAGGCGGGGCGGAGATGGGCAATGTTAGAGATAGAAATAGGCGGTCTTGGTGATGGGGGACGGAAGCTCAGCTCAGGGTCAATTAGGATGCAACGGTTGCGAACGGTCTGCTTCAGTTTCAGACAGTTGCCAGGGAGAGGGATGGAATCAGTGGCTAGGGAACAGTTAGTGGCGTGGACCTAAATTTAAATAAAGGAAACTACGATGGTCTGAGGAGCGAGTTGGGTAGGATTGATTGGGGAATGTCACTCAAAGGGTTGACGGTGGATATGCAATGGCAAACATTCAAAGACCGAATGGATGAACTACAGAATTTGTTCATCCCAGTTTGGCACAAAAATAAAACAAAAAAGGTGATTTAACCGTGGCTAACATGGGAAATTAGGGATAGCATAAGATCCAAGGAGAGGACATATAAATTGGCCAGAAAAAGCAATAATCCTGAGGATTGGGAGCAGTTTAGGATTCAACAAAGGAGGACAAAGGGATTAATTAAGAAAGGGAAAATAGAATATGAGTGTAAGCTTTCAGGGAACATAAAAACAGACTGTAAAAGCTTTTATAGATATGTGAAGAGAAAAAGATTGGCGAAGTCAAGCGTAGGTCCCTTGCAGTCAGAATCAGGGGAATTTATAACAGGGAACAAAGAAATGGCTTACCAACTAAATACAGGTAGGCTACCTTTTATCCGAACTTCCGAAAACCGAAACCCTCTAAAAACCGAAGGTTTTTTCGTTCAGCATAAGTCGTGTGCACGACATGACCAGAGTGGCGCACGACCCCGACCCCCCGCGGACCCCCCCCGACCCCGAGCCGACCCCCACCCCCGACAAATTTCCCAGTCTTATAAAATACCTTCCGAAATCCGAAATTTTCCGAAAACCGAAACACGGCTGGTCCCGAGGTTTTCAGATAAAGGATAGTCTACCTGTACATATTTTGGTTCTGTCGTCACAAAGGAGGACACAAATAACCTCCCAGAGATGTCAGGGAACATAGGGTCTGATGAAAGGGTGGAACTGAAAGAAATCAGTATTTGTAGGGAAATGGTGTTAGGAAAATTGATGGGACTGAAGGCCGATAAATCCCCAGGGCCTGATAATCTACATCCCAGGGTACTTAAGGAAGTGGCCCTAGAAATAGTAGATGCATTGCAGGTCATCTTCCAGAATTGTACCCATGGATTGGAGGGTAGCTAATGTTAGCCCACTATTCAAAAAAGGTGGTAGAGAAAAAACGGGGAATTACAGACCGGTAAGCCTGACATCGGTAGTGGGGAAAATGCTGGAGTCCATTATAAAAGATGTAATAGCAGAGCACTTGGAAGGCAGTGACAGGATCGACAAAGTCAACATGGATTTACAAAAGGTAAATCGTGCTTGACTAATCTATTGGAATTTTTTGAGGATGTAACTGGTGAAATAGATAAGGGAGAACCAGTGGATGTGGTGTATTTGGACTTTCAGAAGGCTTTCGATAAGGTCCCGCATAAGAGATTAGTGTGCAAAATTAAGGCACATGGGATTGGGGGCAAGGTATTGACTTGGATAGAGAACTGGTTGGCGGATAGAAAGCAAAGAGTTGGAATAAACGGGTCGTTTTCCGAGTGGCAGGCAGTGACTAGTGGGGTACCGCAAGGATCGGTCCTCGGACCCCAGCTGTTCACAATATATATTAATGATGATCTGGACGAGGGAATTGGATGTAATATCTCCAAATTTGCAGACGACACAAAGCTGGGTGGGAGGGTATGCTGTGAGGAGGATGTCGTGAAACTCCAGTACGATTTGGACAGGTTGGGTGATTGGGCAGAAGCATGGCAGATGCAATATAACGTGGATAAATGTGAGGTTATCCACTTTGGTGGCAAAAACAGGAAGGCAGATTATTTGAATGGCAATAGATTGGGAGAAGGGGATGTGCAAAGAGACCTGGGTGTTCTTGTGCACCAGTCGCTGAAGGTAAACATGCAGGTGCAGCAGACAGTTAAGAAGGCAAATGGTATGTTGGCCTTCGTAGCAAGAGGGTTTGAGTACAGGAACAAGGATGTCTTGCTGCAGCTGTACAGGGCCTTGGTGAGACCACATCTTCAGTATTGTGTGCAGTTTTGGTCGCCTTATCTGAGGAAGGACGTTCTTGCCATGGAAGGGGTGCAGCGAAGATTCACCAGGCTGATACCTGGGATGGCAGGAATGACGTATGAGGAGAGATTGTGTTGATTGGGCTTATACTCACTGGAGTTTAGAAGATTGAGAGGGGATCTCATCGAAACCTATAAAATTGTGTCAGGCCTGGACAGACTAGATGCAGGAAGGATGTTCCTGATGGCTGGGGAGTCCAGAACCAGGGGTCATAGTCTAAGGATAAGGGGTAAGCCATTTAGGACTGAAATGAGGAGGAATTTCTTCACCCAGAGTGGTGAACCTGTGGAATTCTCTGCCAGAGGGAGGTGGAGGCCAGTTCATTAAATATATTCAAGAAGGAATTGGATATATTTCTTAAGGCTAAAGGGATCAAGGAATATGGGGAGAAGGCAGGGACAGGGTACTGAATTTGGATGATGATCAGCCATGATCTCATTGAATGGCGGAGCAGGCTCGAAGGGCCGAATGGCCTACTCCTGTTCCTATCTTCTATGTTGCTATGACCCAATATTAAATTTGGATAAAATTTCTGCTCATCCAATACTGAATGTCTGACAAGCAGCGTGACAAATCAGAGGCAGTGGAGGGGTCGAGACAGATGGCGGTGAGATTGAGCTGGGTGTCGTCAGCCTTTATGTTGAACCCGACAACGTGTTTTCGGATGATGTCGCTGAGGGGCAGCATGTAGAGGAGAAATAGGAGGGGACCACGATAGATCCTCGGGGGACTCCAGAGGTAACAGTGCTGGAGTGAGAATAAACAATTGTCTACAGGTTTTCCTACATCACAGAACAAATTTCCTTCTGAACTTTAACTGGTGTCACTTGAGCCTACAACTAAGTGCAGGATTGACCCAGCACGATATGCAGTGCCAGTTTCCCCTCTTCCTGGTGGATAAGTATCCAGCCTCTACTTGGCACTTTGTTGACAGCAAAAATGAAGTGGAAACACTCCTTTTACAGAAATATGGGGAAACCTACACCCTGTCACACACTTCATTATCCCTGCCTCTTTCCTATAACCGTTTATATCTTTTCTTCACAAATACTCATCAAATTATGTTTGTATAACATTTTCTGTTTTAATATCCATTTGTGGTAAAGCATTCCATGTTCTAATAAGCTTGTGTGGAAACAATTGTCTTGTAACATCCCCCTTCATCATTCTGGATTCATGTTTTGATTGATTATGGCTTTTCACGTGATTAATGTGCATTAGGTCACAACTGCCCATTCTTCCGCGTGGATGTTATAGTGCATCAACAACATTGCCGACAGATGTATTATGAAAAGAAAATCACGAGTCATCCAAAACTAGACATTATGGCTAATCATAATCTTCACCAGGTATCAATCATCTAGATTGCATACTGACTATTCTTGCACAATCTTATACTCCCACCTCAGCACCCAAAACCATTAATGTAATCAAAATGCATTAATTTTTGTGTTATTTAATTTCTTAATAATAAAGGCTATCAGAAATGGTTCAGTTCTACTAAGTTCACAATACAAAATGTACAAAGTCAAGTTGTCAGGAAAGAGAAAAAATGTAATAAGTTGAAACAACTGAACAGAGTAAGGGCAGGCTCAGAAAAATGGATAATGAAAATGTTGGAATAGGTTACAAACAATGAGAACTAAGCAGGTATTTTGCACGTTTAGATTTGCGAAGGCAACAGGGTGATCCCACTTTGTGCATGCTTAGGTAAAATTTGTAAATCGTAAAATTAGTAAATCAGAAGTGACACTGGCATTAGCTAAACATAAATAGATTTAAGTAGTAGCACTGCGAGATCCAATTCAATTTATCAAAGAAATGGGGAAATCCTCTCTGAGCCACTGCTTGATTTTTCAAGACGGTGATGGTTCAAAGGATTGCTAAATATCCATGGAGTCACATTTTAAAAAGGAAATAAATCAGACCAAGGGAACAACTTGGTATTATTATTGGGAAATAGTGGAATTGGCAGAGAGTTTGTTATAATTTGTGTGAATAGAGTATGGTTATTAATGGCAAGGGTTTACATTGGGGCCCAGGGGTCTGTAGCTCATTAAAGACAATCTTGAGGACAGCATAACAGTATTAAATTTGCAGATACAGAAACGTGAAAGGCTTGGCAGTAAGGAAATTAGTAGGTTGTAAGCAGATTTACATAAGTGAATGGGCTTATAAATATAAATAGCAGATACCATTTAAAGTGAAGTACCACCATATTATGCACTCAAGCATTCTCTACTCCATAGATGGCCACCCATTAGAAGAAAGAGGAAAGGGACTTTGAACTCCTCAAAGGCCAGTCATTAAAGTTCCCTAGGCAATACAAGGTAGTTATAGAGAAATCAAGTAGGCGTCTAGGAAGCATTGATTGGTCAATAAACAAAACCAAGCAGTAGGGTTGTGAAGGGGTGGAAAGTTTCCGGTAAATTTCCGGAAATTTTCCACGGGAAGTTTAGCTTGGGAATTTTGCCCAAAAAAGCACATGTTAGCATAATATTGTTGTTTTTTGTATTTTTCATTTTTTTCCCCCCACAGGTGCTCTCAAAATTACTAACAGAGATGGAATCTTAATTATTAAGGAATTTCTTAATCAATATACGTTTATCTTCTTACTTGGCTTGTTTTAATAATTACAAGTTAAGTATGTCAGGGGAAAACAGGTAGTTGCAGCAACCTACAACTCCAAGCAAATGACAAAGAACAAGAACACCACACTGAAGCTGCCCAGCAACACTAGATGGGGTGGTGTTGTCATAATGTACAACAGCCTTCTGGAGGGTAAGGAGTCGCTGCAAGAAATAACAATATCCCAGTCTGGGGATATGGAAACCACCATCAAGAAAATACTGCTGTATGATGTGTTTTGGGAGAGTGGTTAGCAGCCTTAAACTACTCTCACCAGTAGTATCTGCAATTGCTCAGATTGAAGGAGATGACGCTGTCTTGCCAGACGCGCTCAGGTTTTTTGCTGATTTAAAAGAACAAATCAGCATTGCCATACCCACATCCCTTCTGCTCAAAGCAGAGGAGAAGGCAATTGTTCAATTTATACAGACGCGTCAAGAATTTTGTGTCAAGCCGATTCATGCTGCAGCATATATGCTGGACCCAAAGCATGTTGGGAGACCAATACTTTCTGGAGAACAGATCAACCGCGCTTACAGGGCGATTTCTACCCTCTCACGCCACCTCAATCTGGACATGGGCAAAGTTCTGGGAAGTCTGGCAAAGTTCTCTACCAAGCAAGGTCTTTGGAATGGGGATGGGATATGGGAATCATGCAAGCAGATCAATGCACATACCTGGTGGAAGGGACTTTGTGCATCTGAGGCCCTGTCACCCATTGCATCGGTGATACTCCAAATCCCACCTTCATCAGCGGCCTCTGAACGAAACTGGTCACTTTTTGGCAATATGCATACAAAGGTGCGCAACAGGCTGACTAACAAGAGAGTGGAGAAACTGGTGGCTATCCGGGCGAACCTACAACTTATTGAGCCAGATACAGAAGTGTCCACCACACAGCTAGACAGTGACACAGAGGAGGAAATGGACACGTCAGAGCCAGAGTCAGAGAATCCAGAGGAGCAATGATGAGTAGAAGACTCAAAGGGATAAAATAAGGACAAATTACAGGCTAAATAAGCTGGCGCTTTTTATTTTATTTTAGATGGGTCTTTTTTGTGGGGGTTCAATAAAGTTCAAAATTATAACCTAAATAAAGTTTTGAAAGCCTGTTTTTATTTGTATGGAACAGTATGTCTATTTTGATGACAAAGATAATATAAGGATCAGAGACAAAAACCAGTGTGCAAAAAAACTCAAAATTCCCATGGAAAGTTTCCTCTCAAATTCCCAGAATTTTGCAACCCTACCAAGCAGTATACTTTTGGTTATGGAAGACTTTGGTATGTCTCCACGTGGATTATTTGGCCTCTCTTTCATGGCCACATCTGATGGGCATTGAGCTTCAAGAGAGGGTAGAGAAGACGAATTACCTAAACATATCACTTGGGTACAAGGATAGCCTTAGAGAGTTGAGGTTGGTCACTTTGAATAAACGTAGGCTCAGAATAAGTATGATTGAGGTTTCTGAAGTTGTAAAAGGGTCCAGTGTAGTTGATTTGAATAAATTATTCAAATTGATAGCTGTAGTAGGACTGGAGGCCATGCCAATAAAATGCACAGGTTAAGAGTCAGGTTGAATACCAGGAAGTATTTCTTCTGAGAGTTGTCATCCTCTAGTACTACCTCCCAGCAGTTTGCAAGCATGGATATGCTAGTCTATTGCAAAGAGTATCTGCAAGTTTGAATGAGGGGGACATTACAGCATATCAAGGGGAGAGGGGGTTAGATGAGATAGCCAAATTATGAGTCATGGGTAATCATGGTCACCTGCAACTTAATCGAAAATGAATTTCTCCAATCTTCCTGAATTGGCCACAATTTCCTCCTCCCCGTCTGTTTTTATTTCTTCCTCAAAGCATGATCACTAGAGATTTGGAGCTGGTGCACCAGGTTGCACTGTCCAGGGTGAGCACTGATGAGGACAACTGTATTTTCTCTCCCTTCTAATCCATTTATCACTTAAAATGTGTCAAGCGGGGGTGGGGGGAGGGTGCAGTGTTCTGTATAAAACAAAATCTTAAACAAAATGTATGGATGTGATCACTATTTTGTTCATACCTTCTTTCCTGTTTGTAAAGTAACAAGATGAGTAGGCAGGCAGTCAGCACCACGAGTAACACACTAAGCACTGCCCCCACAGCTCTGCTCCTTCCAGACAAACCTGTGGCATCGTCTCCATTCTGTGACTTACCATCTGGAATCTCAGGATTGGCGGACCTGTACAAAATAGGGAGAGAGTCAGGCAGCTCACACATGCAGAGCAGGATTTGTTTTTAAGCATGTCTGCTGATAGAGCTCCTATCTACACTTTCTCTGCACTTCTGCATTATAGAGTCCTCTTGATAAACAAATACTCTTGCAAACTGCAAAGCCAATCTTCTCCAAATTAATGCATAATATCTTTACTTTGTCTTGTACTACAACCTTTTCAATGCTGGAGTGCAACATCAGCAGTAAAGCTCAAAGTGCTAATAGAACAAACTTGCATTTATATGGTACTTTTCATGGCCTCAAAATATCCCAAAGTGCATCACAGTCAATGAAGTACTTTTTGAAGTGTCGTCACTGTTGTAATGTAGGAAACGCAGCAGCCAATTTGCGCACAGCAAGCTCCCACAAACAGCAATGTGAATGGCAATCATTTTTTGTGGTGTTAGTTGAGGGAGAAAGATTAGCCAGGTCTCCAGGGAGTACTCCCCTGCTCTTATTCAAATAGTGGAACGAGATCTTTTACATCCACCTTAGAGGGCAGACGGTGCTTAGATTTAATGTTGAATCTGTAAGATGGCACCTCCGGAGTGAGACTTGAACCCACAACCTTCTGACTCGAAGTGAGAAAGCTACAGACTGAACCACATTTAGGGTGTCAGCCATGGAAGGTCTTGATTTAAACAAATTGACAATTTCCTCTGGAAAGCAAAAGTTTTCATTCTTACACTTAGATTTTGTATTGTACTGGCATTATTTCATTACTGACCATGCAGATATTGTGGTATCTTACCCTTGTTTGTGGTTCAACACAGTATCAATCTGTCAATCATGTGGGTATGAAACTTTTTGTGCAGATTTGGCTTTTCTTGGAGCCAAAACATGGTATGGGAAAGGCCATTAACTCCATGACCTTCCTTCCTTCCACTATGGACTTTACCCAGCCATTTCATCACCTGTACAAGAGTTATACTACTTTTCTCTCTTAAGTAGCGTACCACAGGTAAAATGGCTGAAGGCTTTTAAGAGTAAAGTGCCAAATCACTACTTCTTGGGTCGTCAAGATTTGGAAATATGAGTTTACAAGTGTCTTTTGTGAGCAGGAATCTTCCACTTTCACCACATGACTATCTGGACACCTGAATTTGTTACTGCCTTTCATCTTCCCACCTCAGTTATTCTATAGATCAGTCAGAATGCTGCCCTGGAGAGCTTTTCTTACAAGCATCTTCCCAGCCATATCAAGTATTTTAAAAAATGCAACTGGAATATTTTTGGCCAAAATAAATCATACTCTTGAAACTCAGGAGGTTTGAATTTGATCTTTATAAAAGTTTAATAAACAGAATGTTTTTGCAAATAACATACACAGTGGGGAGAGAAGAGGCTTCAAACTTCTGAAAGGTTCCACAGAGAATTCTCAATACATGAAGCTGACTTTGCCCAGCATTCAGCAACTACATAAAAATGCAACACTCAGGAGAAATATTGAAAATCAGTCTGCTGAAGCTTAATTCTATAAACAGCCAGAAAAACTCACGTAAGTGCACAGACGGTCGAAGTGTACCATGTAAACAGGTACTGGCAGTCTGAAGTCTCATGAAGGAAGTCTGGTTTCCCTTCCCCTGCCGACTGACTGCAGTGGAGAAGTATGGTGGAAGAGACGTTCTTGGATTTATCGCGGCCACACACTGAGTTAGAAGAAAAAACTACATCCAGGTCATCATCTAGAAACAAAGACTAGAAATGTAAATCATGCCACATAACTGACGATGGCCTCCATATTAGACACAATCATCTGTGTTGGAAGTGCTGCGAATAATCATACTACAAAGAAGAAAGAAAGAAGCTAACATGACGATTTAAGCGATGAGTTCGGTTTCAGAGCAGGAAGGAAACAAGCAAAAGGAATATTTGGTTCAGAAATGATTAAGAGCAGGCTTTGTAGATTGAGAGGTTTGACAAGGTGAAGCACAAGATTAACAGATGTCCGAAAGAGCTGGAATTGATTGGAAAACACAATACTTATTAGGATTCTTTAACTCATCTTCAACATGTTCACAGTAATGAAATAGACAAAGGTCATAAGAGCAGTAGGGCGAAGATGTGTTACATCACCCACTCTTTTCAACACACTGAATTCATTGAGACACATGGCCTGGATGACTTGAGCTGTTCGTCAACTTTCCATTAATTTTGAACCCAGCTTCTAAGACACATCAATTAAACACACTGAACTGATACTTGGAAGGTAAGTCAGACATGTTTATAAATATGGATTCAAAGTAATTGCAAAGACAGTCAATGAGAATCATAGCTAAAGAGGATCCTGCAAAAACTGACCCGAGAGCAAACAATATGGAAACTGAGCAAGTAAAATTACTTACTTGGGTACGGAACATCAGATGGCCAAAGTAATGGAGTTAAAAGGAGGCTTCTAAAGAGTTTCTGTGCAGCCATAAAGTCAGGCTGGTAAGGTGTAGAATGCTGAAATGTAGTGTGGGGTCAATATTGTATGGGTGTAAAAACTGTACCTTGAAAAATTAAGTAAAAAGACTGGAGGCGTTGGAATTCTGATGCTACAGGCCTGTGCAGAAAATTAGTTGGGTAAGACGACTGACTAATAAGAGAGTCCTTGAGTTAGCACAAGAGAATTAAGAGGGGTTATTATGATAAGAATGATATACCATGAGTATATTATTCAGGAGTCGCAGAGGAAAATTGTTGCGGTGGTTGCTGTCTGGAAAAACTGGTAGTAGAGCAAGAGACAGGCAAAGAAGAACATGGCTAGATGGTGTGCTGGGCAGGGCAGCTGTATAAAGAGGCTGATAAAATTCTGCAGAGAGACTGGAAACTGTAGATGGACAGGTCATCAGCCTCCAGAGCAGAGATAGATAGGAATGCCCAAGGGTACCAAGAAACATGCAGACCATAAGCAAATGGAGGACTTGATGTTTTAGACAAATAAGCCCAAATGCCTATTTTACAAATCATTGGGGTGTACACCATTATCTATTTTGACTTTGTCTGAATTAAAGTCAATTCTGCAGTTCAAATGAGATTACTTCATATAGCCATATTGATTTGAATTCTGGGATTTTATTAGGATAATGGCGATTTGCCATTCATTTGCTCTCTGATCAACTCTACACTTGACCGTCAACCTCCACTAGTTGTCCTCCCTTCTAGTGTGTCTGAGTACAAGCTGACAAGGGGTAGTTTCTGGTAGCATGTTATAAAGCATTTCCTCAGAATGGTCAGCCTTTAGAACAGTTTACCAAGGGAGATTGTAGGACTTAGCTTTGTAGGGGTTCGCAAAATCCCTCAGCCCCGAAGATACTGGAGATATTAATCTACATCGTGGAAATAGCCTCTGGGTTGGACAATGTTTTAAACATACCCAGAATCGCAGGGGGGCTGCATTGAGTTGGGCAGCACGTGGACAACACCGGAATCGAGGAACTTCGTGGAAAAATTTGCACACTTTAAGACAGCACATTGTATTAAAAAAAAATGTATTCTTGAGTTTTGAACTGTGTAAATTGCAAAGGGGTTTAAAAATGGCCGTCAGAAAAGCATGGCCAAGGACAAAAGAAAGCAGCTCGAGGATGTCTGTGAAAAGTGGGAGGATCAAGCAGTGGCAGTCAAATTCTGTCAATCAAAAAAAGGGAGTTTCCCTTCCCTACATAGGCAATGTTTGTTTACAGGAAACTGCTGCCTTGTTGACATAAGGGATTAAACCACTTGAGACTGCAGTTTCAGTGACCACAATGAATGGGTTTCTGTTTACATAGTAATCCAACTCCATTCAAAGCCCAGCACACAATTGAGACACACCTAAACTACGGAAGAGACTTTTTTTTAGACTAAGAAAAGGAATTAATGGGTTTGAATCACCCATTACCCAGACAATAGGGCAATTGGATCCCTTTTGTTGTAGCCAGATGAACTTGGATGTGGGCGGGAACATTTCGGCCCCAGAATGAAGACACATTCAAACCACCCCAAGCTTTATTCGAAACCCATTCCAGACAAAGGAAGCAGTTTGGCCACTGGGAAATAGCCCGTTTGAATCAGCCAATCATGGCCCCTCTCTTGTGTATTCGAACTTTTTGGCGCGAATTTGCGCAGACCTTTTCAGCGCCAAAACAGCAGGAGCTCACAGGATATAAAGATAGCTTCTCAGAAGCATCTCTCTTACTCTTTGGGCCACAGGTGAGCAGGTTTCTGACTCAGCAAGGCAATCTAGTAAGGAGTTAGAGGGGCGGTAATTTAAGGGAAATTGCTAAGATTGTAAGACTTACATTGTAGCCATTTATCCCTCGTTTTTGCCGTCTGCCTTCCCTTTAAGCAATTTTACATTGATCGTGTGGTGTAGTTTCTTTATTGCTTTGATCGTATGGTGCAGTTTTCTTTAGTTAATAAAGTTTGACTTTCTTACATCCAGATCATTTGTCCGTTTTTAATATATCATTAATTATAAGTTCCTCCAGTCAGAACTGGAAGGGTGGGTTTAGCGATTCGAAACCGCTGTTTGGGATTGGTCGGAGCGCAGCAGCAAAAGCTGCTTGACCAGGTAAATTACCGTAAACCAGGTAAAGGAAGGTAAATTACCGTAAACCAGGTAAAAGATGCCCCCCCTCCAGTTTAGATCTCTTCAATGGGCGAAACAGACAAGTAACATAGGAAACACATTGATTATAAATGCTGGGACAGCAGAACGACAGACAAGAGAGGCCAATGAGATTTTCTACATTCCTTGGACTCCCCAAGCAAAGCAAAGCTCCAGGACACTGCAGTAACCCATAAATACTTCCACTCTCAGCTAACCTGCAACTTGCCCTCTCTAGCTGAAAATATGCTCCATTACGTACTTATCCAGCTCAGTTTTAAAGGACTATAGAGAATCGATACCCATCATATGCTTGAGTATGTGTTCCAGAGGGCGAGGGCTCTGAAAATAAATATTTCCTAACATCTAACCAAACTCCATACCTAAGGATTGTCAGGGTAAGAGACACAGACGAGCAGGTATTTCATAGCAATATTATATGTTTGGTCTCCACCAGGTGCCAGACTCCTTCAACTCCCATCAGCCCCTGGTCTGTGTTCATTCACAAACTCTATAATGAACTGTGTAGTAATGCCGAAGTCAACAATTAGTAAGTGTTACAGAAAACCACTGGTGTCCACTGCATGCACATTTTGGAATTCCCTTTCTCCATGTGGACTGTCCTCCAGTCCTGCTCTGGCCCTCGGTCGCCCTTTTCTTCGCTCCAGTCACCTATAACTTCCATTATTCTACCTGACTATAGCTTCCAATTCTCAATCCCAACTCTTCTACTGCCATCCCTCCTGAATAGCCCCTCTGCTTCACGCCAAGAATTATCTGTTGCGTCCTTCTCTATTTTTAAAATGTTACTTTGTTCCCCTCTGATCTATTTTCACCCTATTTCCCCCCCCCCCTCTAAAGTAAAAACAAATCCTTTGGTGCTAATTTTGTTTTGCCTCCCTGCACCAATCCCCATTTTGGAGGTGGAAGCAAGTTGCAAAGATCTGGGCTCATCTGGCTAAAAGTAAAGACAATTTTTTTCAGCCAAGGACTAGGGCAATCGGAGATGTAAAACCACTAACCAGGAGTTGCTAGTGGAGAAATAAACTCACTGGCAGCATGAAATGAGTTAACGCATAGACCATCAACTTCTGCAGAAAAATGACTGACATTTGGAAAACAGGGCGAGTTTAAGTTAGTCTCAAATTGATGCTAAACTCCTTACAAACACACCAACAACAGGGTAACATAGAAACATAGAAGATAGGAGCAGGAGTAGGCCATTCGGCCTCTCGAGCCTGCTCCGCATTCAATGCAATCATGGCAGATCATCCAAATTCAGTACCCTGTCCCTGCATTCTCCCCATATCCCTTGATCCATTTAGCCTTAAGAAATATATCCAACTCCTTCTTGAATATATTTAATGAATTGGCCTCTACTGCCTTCTGTGGTAGAGAATTCCACAGGTTCACCACTCTCTGGGTGAAGAAATTCCTCATCAGTCCTAAATGGTTTACCCCTTATCCTTAGACTGTGACCCCTGGTTCTGGACTCCCCAACCATCGGGAACATCCTTCCTGCATCTAGTCTGTCTAGTCCTGTTAGAATTTTATAAGTTTCAATGAGATCCCCTCTCATTCTTCTAAACTCCAGCGAGTACAAGCCCAATCGACCCAATCTCTCCTCATACGTCATTCCTGCCATCCCAGGTATCAGCCTGATGAATCGTCGCTGCACTCCCTCCATGGCAAGAACATCCTTCCTCAGATAAGGTGACCAAAACTGCACACAATACTCAAGGTGTGGTCTCACCAAGGCCCTGTACAACTGCAGCAAGACATCCTTGCTCCTGTACTCAAACCCTCTCGCTATGAAGGCCAACATACCATTTGCCTTCTTAACCGCCTGCTGCACCTGCATGCTTACCTTCAGCGACTGGTGCACAAGGACACCCAGGTCTTGTTGCACTTCCCCTTCTCCTAATCTATTGCCATTCAGATAATAATCTGCCTTCTTGTTTTTGACACCAAAGTGGATAACCTCGCATTTATCCACGTTATATTGCATCTGCCATGCTTCTGCCCAATCACCCAACCTGTCCAAATCATTCTGGAGTTTCTCGGCATCCGCCTCACAGCACACACGCCCACCCAGCTTTGTGTCATCTGCAAACTTGGAGATATTACATCTAGTTCCCTCGTCCAGATGAATACATATTGTGAATAGCTGGGGTCCAAGGACCGATCCCTGCGGTACCCCACTAGTCACTGCCTGCCACTCAGAAAAAGAGCCGTTTATTCCAACTCTTTGCTTTCTGTCCGCCAACCAGTTCTCTATCCAAGTCAATACCTTGCCCCCAATCCCATGTGCCTTAACTTTACACGCTAATCTCTTATGCGGGACCTTATCGAAAGCCTTCTGAAAGTCCAAATACACCTCCTTCCTTCTTCTTGGGCAGTCCCTCGGAACTCAGGATGACTTGCTTCCACATTAAAAATGAGTTCGCAGGTGACTGATGAGTCCAATGCGGGACCTACAGTCTGTCACAGGTGGGGCAGACGGTGGTTGAAGGGGTGGGTGGGTGGGGTGCTTGGGTTGACGTGCGCTCCTTGCGCTTGCTCCCAGCAAAGAGACTCGAGGTGTTCAGCACCTTTCCGGATGCTTCTCCTCCAAATACACCACATCCACTGGTTCTCCCGTATCTATTTTACCAGTTACATCCTCAAAAAATTCCAGTAGATTAGTCAAGCACGATTTACCTTTTGTAAATCCATGTTGACTTTGTCCGATCAGGTCACTGTTTTCCAAGTGCTCTGCTATTACATCTTTTATAATGGACTCTAGCATTTTCCCCACTACCGATGTCAGGCTTACCGGTCTGTAATTCCCTGTTTTCTCTCTACCATCTTTTTTGAACATAAGGTAACATTAGCTACCCGCCAATCCATGGGTACTGTTCCAGAGTCTATCGAATTTTGGACCACTTCCTTAAGTACCCTGGGATGTAGATTATCAGGCCCTGGTGATTTATCAGCCTTCAATCCCATCAATTTCCCTAACACCATTTCCCTACAAATATTGACTTCTATCAGTTCCTCCCTTTCATTAGACCCTATGTTTCCCGACATCACTGGGAGGTTATTTGTGTCCTCCTTTGTGAAGACAGGACCAAAGTATGTATTGGTCTACCATTTCTTTGTTCCCCATTATAAATTCCCCTGATTCTGACTGCAAGGGACCTACGCTTGACTTCACCAATCTTTTTCTCTTCACATATCTATAAAAGCTTTGAGTCAGTTTTTATGTTCCCTTCAAGCTTACTCTCATACTCCATTAAGCTTACTCTCATACTCCATTACCCCCCTCTTAATTAATCCCTTTGTCCTCCTTTGTTGAATCCTAAACTGCTCCCAATCCTCAGGTTTACTGCTTTTTCTGGCCAATTTATATGTCCTCTCCTTGGATCTTATGCTATCTCTAATTTCCCTTGTTAGCCACGGTTGAGTCACCTTTTTTGTTTTATTTTTATGCCAAACTGGGATGAACAATTTCTGTAGTTCATCCATGCGATCTTTGAATGTTTGCCATTGCCTATCCACAGTCAACCCTTTGAGTGACATTCCCCAAGCAATCCTACACAACTCACGCCTCATACCATCGTAGTCTCCTTTATTTAATTCAGCACCCTAGTCTGAGTCAACTACTTCACTCTCCATCTTAAAGAATTCTATCATATGATCGCTCCGACCCAAGGGGCCTCGCACAACAAGATTGCTAATTGATCCTCTCTCATTACATAATACCCAGTCTAAGATGGCCTGATCTCCAGTTGGTTCCTCGACATATTGGTCCAGGAAACCATCCCATATACACTCCAGGAATTCCTCCTCCACAGTATTGTTACTAATTTGGTTAGCCCAATCTATATGTAGATTAAAGTCACCCATGATAACTGCTGTGCCCTTATTGCACGCTTCTCTAATTTCCCTTTTAATGCCATCCCCGACCTCCGCCTTACGGTTTGGAGGTCTATATACCACTCTCTCTAACGTTTTCTGCCCCATGGTATTTCTCAGTTCTACCCACAGATTCCACATCATCAGAGCTAATATCCTTCCTTACAATTGTGTTAATCCCCTCTTCAACCAGCAATGCTACCCCACCTCCTTTTCGCCTATCTTTCCTGAATATTGAATACCCCTGGATGTCGAGTTCCCAGCCATGGCCTCCCTGGAGCCATGTTTCCGTAATCCCAAACATATCATATTCGTTTACCTCTATTTGCGCAGCTAATTCATCCACCTTATTACGAATGCTCCTCGCATTAAGACACAAAGCCTTCAGGTTTGTCTTTTTAACGCTCTTAGATCTTTTAGAATTATTTACTGTGGCCATGTTTGATTTAAACCCTTGATTTCTGTGTCTGCCACTTTTGTTTTTCTCCTTCCTGTCTTTTGCTTTTATCCTCGTTTCCCTTTCCTCTGTCTCCCCGCTCAGGTTCCCAACCCCCTGCCATTTTAGTTTAAACCCTCCCCCAGAGCACTAGCAAACACTCCCCCTCGGACATCGGTCCCGGCCCTGCCCAGGTACAAACCGTCCGTTTTGTACTGGTCCCACCTCCCCCAGGACCGGTTCCAATGTCCCAGGAATTTGAATCCCTCCCCCTGGCACCATTCCTCTAGCCACGTATTCATCTGAAATATCCTTCTATTTCTACTCTGACTAGCACGTGGCACTGGTAGCAATCCTGAGATTACTACCTTTTGAGGTCCTATTTTTTTTTTTTAAATTTACCTCCTATCTCCCTATATTCAGCTTTTAGGACCTCATCCTGGTTTTTACCTATATCGTTGGTACCTATATGCACCACGACAACTGGCTTTTCACCCTCCCCTTCCAAAATGTTCTGCAGCTGCTCCGAGACATCCTTGACCCTTGCACCAGGGAGGCCACACACCATCCTGGAGTCTCGTTTGCGGCCGCAGAAACGCCCATCTTTTCCCCTTACAATAGAATCCCCTATCACTATAGCTCTCCCACTCTTTCCTCCAGTCCTGTGCAGCAGAACCACCCCTGGTGCCAGGAAGTTGGCTGTTGCTGCCTTACCCTGGTAAGCCATCCCCCCATCAGTATCCAAAGTGGTATATCTGTTTGAGAGGGGGATGGCCACAGGGGACTCCTGCACTACCTGCCTGCGCCTACTACTCTGCCTGTTGGTCACCCTTTCCCTTTCTGCCTGTCCAACCTTTGCCTGTGGTGTGACTAACTGCTTAAACGTGATATCCACGACGTCCTCAGCATCGCGAATGCTCCACTATGTATCCAATTGCAGCTCCAGCACCGCAATGTGGTCTGCCAGTAGCTGCAGCTGGACACACTTCCTGCACACATGGTTGTCAGGGACACAGGAAGTGCCCCCGAGTTCCCACATAGCGCAGGAGGAGCATGCCACAGGGCCGAGCTCTCCTGTCATGACTTTTTTTTAAATTCATTGATGGGATGTGGGCATCGCTGGCTAGGCCTGCATTTAGTGCCCATCCCTAATTGCCCTTGAGAAGATGGTGGTGAGCCGCCTTCTTGAACCGCTGCAGTCCATATGGTGTAGGTACACCCACAATGCTGTTAGGAAGGGAGTTCCAGGATTTTGGCCCAGCGACAGTGAAGGAACGGCGATACAGGTCCAAGTCAGGATGGTGTGTGGCTTGGAGGGGAACTTGTAGGTGGTGATGTTCCCATGCGTCTGCTGCCCTTGTCCTTCTAAGTGGTAGAGGTCGCGGGTTTGGAAGGTGCTGTTGAAGGAGCTTTGGCGAGTTGCTGCAGTGCATCTTGTAGATGGTACACACTGCAGCCACAGTGCGCCGGTGGTGGAGGGAGTGAATGTTGAAGGTGGTGGATGGAGTGCCAATCAAGCGGGCTGCTTTATCCTGAATGGTGTTGAGCTTCTTGAGTGTTGTTGGAGCTGCACTCATCCAGGCAAGTGGAGAGTATTCCATCACACTCCTGACTTGTGCCTTGTAGATGGTGGAAAGGCTTTGGGGAGTCAGGAGGTGAGACACTCGCCGCAAAATTCCCAGCCTCTGGCCTGCTCTTGTAGCCACAGTATTTATATGGCTGGTCCAGTTCAGTTTCTGATCAATGGTAACCCCCAGGATGTTGATAGTGGGGGATTCAGCAATGGCAATGCCATTGAATGTCATGGGGAGATGGTTAGAGTCTCGCTTGTTGGAGATGATCATTGCCTAGCACTTGTGTGGTGCGAATGTTACTTGCCACTTGTCAGCCCAAGTCTGAATGTTGTCCAGGTCTTGCTGCATATGGACACGGACTGCGTCAGTATCTGACGAGTCTCGAATGGTGCTGAACAGTGTGCAATCATCAGCGAACATCCCCACTTCTGACCTTATGATGGAGGGAAGGTCATTGATGAAACAGCTGAAGATGGTTGGGCCTAGGACACTGCCCTGAGGAACTCCTGCAGTGATGTCATGTGATTGAGATGAATGACCTCCAACAACCACAGCCAACTTCCTTTGTGCTAGGTATGATTCCAACCAATGGAGAGTTTTCCCCTTGATTCCCATTGACTTCAGTCTTGCTAGGGCTCCTTGATGCCACACTCGATCAAATGCTGCCTTGATGTCAAGGGCAGTCACTCTCACCTCCCCTCGAGTTCAGCTCTTTTGTCCATGTTTGGACCAAGGCTGTAATGAGGCCAGGAGCTGAATGGCCCTGGCGGAACCCAAACTGGGCGTCAGTTAGTAGGTTATTGCTGAGTAAGTGCCACTTGATAGCACTGTCGACGACACCTTCCATCACTTTGCTGATGATTGAGAGTAGACTGATGGGACGGTAATTGGCCTGGTCGGATTTGTCGTGCTTTTTGTAGACAGGACATACTTGGGCAATTTTCCACATTGCCGGGTAGATGCCAGTGTTGTAGCTGTACTGGAACAGCTTGGCTAGGGGTACAGCTAGTTCTGGAGCACAAGTCTTCAGTACTATTGCCGGAATGTTGTCCGGGCCCATAGCCTTTGCAGTATCCAGTGTCTTCAGCCGTTTCTTGACATCACGTGGAGTGAATTGAATGGGTTGAAGAGTCCACCACCACTCACGACTGGATGTGGCAGGACTGCAGAGCTTTGATTTGATCCGATGGTTGAGAGATCACTTGGCTCTGTCTATCGCATGTTGCTTCCGTTGTTTGGCATGCAAGTAGTCCTGTGTTGTAGCCTCACCAGGTTGACACCTCATTTTTCGGTATGCCTGGTGCTGTTCCCGGCATGCTCTCCTGCACTCTTCGTTAAACCAGGGTTGATCTCCCGGCTTGATGGTAATGGTAGAGTGAGGGATATGCCGGGCCATGAGGTTACAGATTGTGGTTAATACAATTCTGCTGCTGCTGATGGCCCACAGCGCCTCATGGATGCCCAATTTTGAGTTGCCAGATCTGTTCGAAATCTGTCCCATTTAGCACGGTGGTAGTGCCACACAACACGGTGGAGGGTATCCTCAACATGAAGACGGGACTTCGTCTCCACAAGGACTGCGCGGTGGTCACTTCCACCAATGCTGTCATGGACAGATGCATCTGCAACAAGTAGATTGGTGAGGACGAGATCAAGTAGATTTTTCCCTCTTGTTGGTTCCCTCACCACCTGTCGCAGACCCAGTCTGGCAGCTATGTCCTTTAGGACTCGGCCAGTTGTGGTGCTACCGAGCCACTGTTGGTGATGGACATTGAAGTCCCCCACCCAGAGGACATTTTGTGCTCTTGCTACTCTCAGTGCTTCTTCCAATTGGTGTTCAACATGAAGGAGTGCTGATTCATCAGCTGAGGGAGGGCGGTAGGTGGTAATTAGCAGGTTTCCTTGCCCATGTTTGACTTGATGCCGTGAGACCTCATGGGGTCCTGAGTCAATGTTGAGGACTCCCAGGGCTACTCCCTCCAGACTGTATACCACCACCTCTGGTGGGTCTGTCCTGCCGGTGGGACAGGACATACCCAGGGATGGTGATGGTGGTGTCTGGGACATTGGTTGTAAAGTATGATTCGGTAATTATGACTATGTCAGGCTGTTGCTTGACTAGTCTGTGGGACAGCTCTCCCAATTTTGGCACAAGCCCCCAGATGTTGGTAAGGAGGACTTTGCAGGGTCGACAGGGCTGGGTTTGCCGTTGTCGTTTCCGGTGCCGATGCCGGGTGGTCTGTCCGGTTTTTTTATTCTTGTTTTTCGTAGCGGCTGTTTACAACTGAGTGGCTTGCTAGGCCATTTCAGAGGGCATTAAGAGTCAACCACATTGCTGTGGGTCTGGAGTCACATGTAGGCCAGACCAGGTAAGGACAGCAGATTTCCTTCCCTAAAGGACATTAGTGAACCAGATGGGTTTTTGCAACAATCGACAATGGTATCATGGTCGCCATTACTAAGACTAACATTTAATTCCAGAATTAAATTGAATTTAAATTCCACCAACTTACCCTTTAATTAATTCAAAATAAATTAAATCAAATCAATCCCACCAATTACACTAGCTAAATGATGATATATTTAAGGGCCTTGGTTTACAAACAGTCCCTGCTACACCACAGAGACCTTAAAAACTATAAACCACAGAGTTAAAGTTTAAGAGAGAAATACTCACCACCCAATCACTTACCTGCTTCCTGGTGACGTCACACTTCGATTACTTTTTACTTCGCTCTCGGATTGGTAGGCCTACCTGGTCCTGGGGCTCGGTTTTTATACTGCCGCCGCTCCCGCTCCTCACAGGTCCACTCAGCCGCTCTGAGGCCTACCTGGTCCTGGGGCTCGGTTTTTATACTGCCACCGCTCCCGCTCCTCAGGTCCGCTCTGAGGCTTACCTGGTCCTAGGGCTCGGTTTTTATACTGCCACCGCTCCCGCTCCTCAGGTCCGCTCTGAGGCCTACCTGGTCCTAGGGCTCGGTTTTTATACTGCCACCGCTCCCGCTCCTCAGGTCCGCTCTGAGGCCTACCTGGTCCTGGGGCTCGGTTTTTATACTGCCACCGCTCCCGCTCCTCAGGTCCGCTCTGAGGCTTACCTGGTCCTAGGGCTCGGTTTTTATACTGCCACCGCTCCCGCTCCTCAGGTCCGCTCTGAGGCCTACCTGGTCCTGGGGCTCGGTTTTTATACTGCCGCCGCTCCCGCTCCTCAGGTCCGCTCGGAGGCCTACCTGGTCCTGGGGCTCGGTTTTTATACTGCCGCCGCTCCCGCTCCTCAGGTCCGCTCTGAGGCCTACCTGGTCCTGGGGCTCGGTTTTTATACTGCCACCGCTCCCGCTCCTCAGGTCCGCTCTGAGGCTTACCTGGTCCTAGGGCTCGGTTTTTATACTGCCACCGCTCCCGCTCCTCAGGTCCGCTCTGAGGCTTACCTGGTCCTGGGGCTCGGTTTTTATACTGCCACCGCTCCCGCTCCTCAGGTCCGCTCTGAGGCCTACCTGGTCCTAGGGCTCGGTTTTTATACTGCCGCCGCTCCCGCTCCTCAGGTCCGCTCTGAGGCCTACCTGGTCCTGGGGCTCGGTTTTTATACTGCCGCCGCTCCCGCTCCTCAGGTCCGCTCTGAGGCCTACCTGGTCCTGGGGCTCGGTTTTTATACTGCCACCGCTCCCGCTCCTCAGGTCCGCTCTGAGGCTTACCTGGTCCTAGGGCTCGGTTTTTATACTGCCACCGCTCCCGCTCCTCAGGTCCGCTCTGAGGCTTACCTGGTCCTGGGGCTCGGTTTTTATACTGCCGCCGCTCCCGCTCCTCACAGATCCGCTCAGCTGCTTTTCATTAAATGGTAATGGTTATAGAAAGAAAAGACTTGCATTTATATAGCGCCTTTCACAAGCTCAGGGTGTCCCAAAGTGCTTTTCAGCCAATGAAGTACTTTTGAAGTGGTGTCACTATTGTAATGTAGGAAATGCGGCAGCCAATTTGTGCACAGCAAGCTCCCACAAACAGCAATGGTGATAATGGCCAGATAATCTGTTTTAGTGTTGTTGGTTGAGGGAGAAATATTGGCCAGGACACTGGGGAGAACTCCCCTGCTCTTCTTCAAAATATAGTGCCATGGGATCTTTTACATCCACCTGAGCGCACAGACTGGGCCTCGGTTGAACACCTCATCTGAAAGACTAATCAGTGCAGCACTCCCTCAGTACTGCACTGAAGTGTTAGCCTAGATTTTGTGCTCAAGTCTGGATATTTTAGAATCTGAAAATATTATAGAAAGGTTACAGCAAGTTTATGTCAAGCCTGCTTATATAATGTCAAGATCAAAGTAAGTTTTTTATTCTAAGGAGTCCCAACTTGTACTACTCTTTTATATAAAAAAAAAAAAAAAAAAATCAATTCTAACTGTCAATGGTAGAAATTGATCTTTCAGGAAACAAACTATTAAAAAAACAAATAATTTACAGAATATGAAGTATTTACCTTCAAGGTAGTATTTTGCTTTAGAAGCTACGCCAATACGTCTGAAGTAAGGTTGGTTAGTTTTGACCTGACAGATGTTGGACTCTTGGCACTGAATGTGTTCAGGATCCGTGATCCCAGAAAGCTGAATATCGTAGATATACGAGTCGCCATTTGATCTAATATCACCTGAAGCTTTGTACAACCTGCAACACAGAAAGCAAGAATTTGCAGCAATATTTAGAATGAGTGCACGCTCTGTAGTATGAAACCCGACACTTGCAGATTATCATTAAAAAAAAGGAATCTTTAAATGGAAAATAAAGCGGCATTAGAAATTGGTAAATTAGGTCAATCACAAAGTTGTCATTCTACAGGAAACTTTGGTTTATCTGGAGGTTGTGTGTCCGGAATACTCGATCTAACGGCAAAAATCAGGAGCCGTTTTCTATAAGTTTTTTTTAGTTCTCGTTCTTTTTCCCCCCCCCCCCCAAAGTCAGGCACTGCAAGGTCTGTAGCTATAGCAACAGCTTCAGCTAGAGACGCTTGCAGCTGCCTCTTTAGAAGCTGTTGCTAAGCAACAGTGTTTGTTGTCAGATACGGAGATGAAAACCTCCGTATGCTTCAACATTAACTTTGTATGTCCAGCAGTTTTGATAGATCGGCAACACGCCGGTCCCGTCTATCACAAAGTTTCCTGTATGAGGTTAAATTTTGTTTCAACATGTCAATGTTTTCAGAAACTTATCTGCATAAAGAATACAATTTAAAAAAAACAAATCTCACATTCTGTGGCGATTTATTTTAGTTTGAGGATAGGCACGGTGACAAGACAGGACAAAAAACAGGTCTTCGCCACAGCAACAGCTGACAAAAATGACATTACACTGAAGTTTATTCACATGCACAAAACATAAATGAAAGTTGAATTAAAAGTATGAAAACAGTCAAAACGTACAATACTTACTTAGAATAAATAGCTGACAAATTAACTTTCTTGCCAGTTGATGGGCTTTTAATGGTTCCACCCATCATGTAAACCTCTTGTGGTTTGACAGCACAGGCTGCACGAGTCTCCCATATGATTAAAAACTCACATTCCTTTTCATCAACTCTGGAAAGAAAAAAGCATTTGAGAGTTATACTGGTTAGGGACACGCACGCACACCATTCCAAGCAAAGATCAAGAACCTACAAAATGCTCAATTCAGTAGAATGTAAACATGCACAACAAATTTCCCTGTATTACTGGACAACTTTGGACTCCGATCAAAACGTGCTTGTATAGGGTATTTAGAAATTCAGAAATACATTAAGTAATGTAGACTTTTAAAATTTCTATCCCCATCACATTTTTCAATATTCAAAACTACAATTTTGTGGGCACCTTACAGCTCGAGCAGGATATTCAATTGAATTAGAAATACTGTATGTAATACAGTCAACAGGAACTTGTCCGTATGATAAAGCACTCATTCGATACAACATGGAGGACACCCAAAAATAAAATTGAATTGGAGCAGTTTGTAGTATTGTGTTTACCCAATAACAGAACACTTGGGAACAAGATAAACCATCCTTCTTCAAAAAGTACAAGGCAAACACTGCAGAGTTAACTTAGTTTATAGATGATCTTAGAAATTCTGCCATTTGGATAAGGATAATGTTTTGTCCCTCACCCCATCAAACAATGTTTCTCCCTTTAAATTTCCTCCAAAACCACACATCACTGCCCAGTTAGAGGCACAGCCACTGACAAAACAATGCTTGGGGTCTAGTTACTGGTGTGCTAAATCTAACCTCAAGTGGTACTTCACCTTCAATAGGCATTAGCTTTAGGGAAGCTAAGTATGGATCATACAATACAATATAAACTAAGTTAATTCCCACAAAATTTAATGGAAATATTCTTCTGATGGGAAGTTCTCACCATCCTGAGCAGGGTAGGAATGCTGCCTTTCAGAGGGTGGATGGGCAGCATGGTGACAGACCTCTGTCAGTGTCACTTTCTAACCAGGTGCTACCAGATGTACAAGAACGGTCTAGGTTAACCTACTTTTTCCAATGATCCCACCCTTCCTTTCCTGCTGCCTTGCCCTGCTCTTCTAATGGTTCAGTCATGGTCAGTGATCTATAGAATCATGGAGATCCAATTCCTACAGGACACCAGACTTCCATAAATACTTCAAATGCTGGGAATAAGATTCTCCTCACTTCTTCAGCTCTGGTGCTCCACCTGTTGATGAGCATTGCAGTTGTATAGTAGTCTTCGCGTGTTTGCCTGTACTACACGCAAAATAGCCGTTTGAATAATTCACAAAAAGATGCGTGTCTGGAAATAAATGATCGAGATAAAAAGCTTTTAGACTATTAGCATGCAAGTACTAGTCACAGCACGTGTCATGTTAACCAGTGTTCATATTTATCCACATTTACCGATTATACCACCAAACTGTTACATATTGTTATAACATAAACCTAGATCCCACTATTTTAACCGAAAACGAGCTCCAAAGACCATCTTGTCCAGAGAATTGAGCAATAGAACACAGCTGACAGCCACAATCTGAGTAACCAATGATCTGTTTTTATGGATCAAAACAAGAAGAGCTGCTGCATATTAGACCATGCAGAGTTTATAGCAGTAGTAGTGGAGAATCTCTCTGTTCTACACACTAATACTCACCAAGGTGCTTTCACTTAGACATGGCCAGTTTTCAACATACACATTTTCAAAAGTAATCAAGTATAAACACTATGAAGCTTGATTAAAGCAATATACTGCTCAGTTAAATGGGATATAGCGATAGCCTCCAGTGTGACCTTTCAAACAAAGGGCTGAACTTGTGTGATGCAAGGACTTTTAGGAAACTGATACAACACTAATTTTGCTAAACTGTGATCATGTAGTATGCATCAAATCTCCCATCTCTTTCTGCTTAGAATATAAACTACAAAAGGGAAAGAGGCATGCCTTGCTGACCATTTGAGACAAACTCATACTACAAAGTCATGTAATACCATCAATATAAGACAATAAATTGCGTTGTGTCTGCATAGAGTGCGGGTTTGGGCATCTGACTTGTGGGGTCTAGGACAGTCAAATGGAAGAAAATGCTGCTCCAAGGTGATGTGTGCACATGAGGGAGCCAGCAAGTGAGATCTGAGAGACAGCGTAAGAGAGAACGAACAAGAGAGAATGAATGATTATACATATCTTGCTTATGTAAGCTTCTGGACAGAGTCTGTATCAGCACCTGTTCAATTGGCATATGTCTCAGCGATATTTCACCCACATTACCTGTGCAGATTGCACTTGGCAGCGTGGAGATGACAATGCATCTTCTTGTGACTATCAGTGAGAGGCAGTGCACATACATGTTGCCAGTGGGTATTTATTTTCTTCCTAAATCAAGGCAGTACAATTTAGTAAATGGGTTCAGCTTTCTGATTAGGAGAAGCTGATGGACACAAGTCATTTATATGGCTTAATGGGACTGGAGATCCTGACTTCTACAAACAGTACATTATTTTAGAAACTATAATTGTTTAATTACACTATATGTAAATAGCTACCTTAATATACTCTGTAGTGCATGTAACGGACAAGACATCATACCTTGAATACTGATTTTCTGGGTGTGAACAAGCCCCAATACCTGGGTTTTACCATTTTTACTCTTTCTGCACATGCTGGCATATGCAGGGCAGCCTGTGGGTCCTTCGCGAACTCCTTGACAGAGATTCATGTAATATCTAAAAGATAAAATTGGAATAGACTCAGGGTGTAACCTGTAGCAGAATCAACTCTAGGGTCAAGCACATAAATACTAAGATCCAAGGAGACAACACACCCAAATGAATAGTGCAGCTACTTAAACAACCAAGTATTTAAAGTGAATCAATCTTATTGCTCATTACACACAGGATAACCATCAGCACTGTGTTTAGACTTTAAATACAAGTGCCCGTAATTTGCAGTCAGTGGTGAAGCAAAGGCATTCGCCGCTGGCCGTGAAGAGAGCTTCCCACGAAGATCTTGCAATCTCTGTGGCGAGAGTTTTGGCTTTTCTGACGTTCAATTGAGATCAGTGCCGTGTAGTGGGAATTCCATAGAGCAAGCTGTTATTACCCACTGCAAATTCTAGGCCAAGATCTTTAAAGTCTGTTTACTTTTAGGCCGATATCCAGGGAAGATACCATCCTCTGCTCCCAATACCCAAATGGCATCTGTAGGGAAGGAAGAGTAGGCCCAGTGTATTCCTATCCAGCACTTGCTCTCGCCCCATAAAACTCCTTGGGCACCAAAACAGATTATTGTGCCAACAGGCACTCATTCAATAGATGCTCCTGCAAATACATGAGCAAATTTACCACTGCACCAGCAGGTAAATCAATGTAAAATTCAGATTTTTTTTTGCCCTTAGCAAACCTCCAGGCTTAACATTCAAAACAGGATAAACTAGAAAGTATGCAAAGCGTAAAGTAGAACCAAATTGCTTGGGCTTCTGGGCTATAATTTGGACTCCCCTAGCCAAGGCCAAGTGCAAAACGACAGAGCAAGAACACTACAAATTGTACCACTGTGTTTTGTACTCTCCTTTATGTACAAGGTGTGTTTTGGTGCTCTCCTTATGTAGAAGACTTCAAAAACAGCATTTCCATTCAAAGGTAGACTCACTAGTGTTACTGGGCATGGAAATTTCTTAGCAGCATATCCATTCTACAGTCATGAAATCACCCTGTCCCCCCCAGTCACCTTACGGATAGTTATGATTTTTACGAACACTCACATTTGAAAGGCTGGATTGTAGGGGGGTGGGGGAGGGTTAGAAAGGGAGGAGGAAAAATAGGTTGTAAGTCATCATAAAAAATACACTGATCCCAATAATATAATGGCTTATTATACTCTCAATGCATGCACTACACAAAAACAAACATGCACTCCCAGTAGCTTTTGAGGTGGGCGGCGAAGATTACCTTTAAAATAAGCACTCACCTAACTGCACCTTTTCTCAAGTCTAGAAATCAGGTAAAAATTTTACAAATTGTCAGCCAAACATTTGAATTTTGTTTAAACTTACATCAATTTTCTCCACTTCCCTTAAAAGGGTTAATTGTAGGGGTACTGTTCCACAGGCAGTGGGGCATCATTCAGTATCTCATCCAAGTGGCTATTATTCAACTGGGAGGTTCTACACAACATCTGACCAAAGGACGATCAAATTAAAGCTCAATTGTGCCTTCAAACGACATCTGCACAAACGCATGTCCAGCAAGGCTGGTGGATAACCATTAGGAGAAGGAACCATCGTTTTCCTCTCAACACAGAGGCCATGAAGCCAAATGCAATGTCACCCCCACTGACAGATTAGCCAACAGTACAGACTAGGAAACAAACCTGGCACCTTTCTGGTCTGCAAGGCTCAGCTACTCAGTCATTGGGTAGCTTCCAAAGTTCCTTTTAAGTTAAAACAATACTGAATATGCAGTGTAGATTATGACAACTCTGAAATACAGCACAAACATTGTATGAGAAACAGAAGCGACCCCTATAAATGGTGAGAAAGCTATAACTTACGTGTAACCATCAGAAGAGAACTTCCATGATCCGGTAAGGGAAGAAAGCATTCTCAAATCATAGTTCTTGTGACTGTGAACTATCTTACATTCCATCCGTTTGGGTGGACAAATTATGCTCGTCTTCCATTCAAATGTTGTCGAGCAATCAAGGGTCTCGCTCAGCACTTCAGGGCTCCCACCTTCAGCTGTCTCATTACATTTGAAGATGAGTGTCGATCTCCGAGTTGCAGTTGCTGAAACCATTGAATTTAACGGTTTATTAACTAACAATTAACTGAAAAGGATGTAAATGTTTAAATGATACCCATTATTATTTCCCATTCCTGTATAAACACACTGGTAACTCTTACATACCATTACTACAGAAGGCCCATGCTTTGTCCCTGTTGTAGTCATCGGTTGTTGCACACCACAGAAATCCATCTGTTCTTCCCTCAGTTGTACATTCACTGTAAGATTTACTGAGAAACTTAAAAGGGAATCTGCAAAGCTCTCCGCTTTTAGTCACTGTTAAAGACATTGAGAAAAAGAAGCACATAATTCAGCCCGAGTGCAACAGGTAAAGGCCAAGCTGGGCTGAAAGTAATGCATCCTGGTATTGGGACATTTAATAATTCTGATCTCTTGCAGTGCTGTTCCGACAAACAAAAAAAAAAGCACATCACCTCCCGTCACCCTCCATCTTACTGTAGATCTTCTATTCTTTTTGTCTCTCTGTTTTCTGGGCTATAGTTCAATGGCCCTCTAGTACCTACCCAGGTGGCCATCTTCATACATGAGCCTAGGCACTGAGCATTGGTCAGCCATTCAACTATGGACAGCATAATAACCCAGCCAGATCCTGTCTCCACCCAACATCCATCCACACAAGTACTTCCAGGAGGAATCGTTGTTACTGAAGTGGGAATCACACCAAATTTATTTTCCTTCCCCAGCCCAGGGCATTGAGGCAAATTGCAGTTCCCTATATTACTGCCTTGGCTAAGGTCAGCTAATTCAGAACAGCCCAAGAAACCTGGGACCTACTGGTGCTCCCCCAGGGTGGTGTCTTTATCTAATAGGGATTCAAACAAAACACTGCATATCATGTCACTTCCAAACACAAGATGAGGGACTGTCTACAAAAAATACATTTTAAGGATTATGATCCACGGTGTTTTCTTTAAAATATACAAGAGGCTTAGTAAACAAACTGAATTAACTTCTCCCATCATTACCTTTTGGGCACAGGTCACTACTCCCATAGTGCAAAATTAAGGCCTGATCCTGGCGTTTGTACTCTAGGGTCATTGCCTTTGGATTGCCAAATGAAGCAGCTTCATCTCCTGAGACTAAGCAGACAGCACTGTCTTTACACTTGTTGCCAGGTCCATCTGTGACTGCTGCACATACATTAAGGTAATATGTCCTCTTTCCAGACTGAACCTGAGGGATCAAGAATACAATCAATTATTTCAGGGCACCATTATGGCTAATTGTAAGGCTATTCTGCATCAAGAGAGAGGATATTTTAGATGTAATTACTTGTAATTGTTAAAAGCCTGAAATGTTACCATATTTCTATGGCGACTTGTTTTTATTAAATGTTTAATTAGAAGCAGGACTCAACAGTAACTCAATTTAACTGGCTTAAATAAGTGAACAATATCCATTAAAGTTTAAATAGAAGGACCCAAAGCCAGCTTCCTGTTATAGCATCTAAGAACTGAGTGGCATTACCCACCTGGTACCACATTTGAATTTTAGTATTTCATTCATTTACAGTGCATTCACATGACAAGTTTAGCACTGGTGCAAAGCACTTTCAGCTTTGCATCAACACTAAACTTAGTGTAAATCAGGTGTCACAACCAGAAATAACTTAAGTGAAATGGAAAGAATCTATCACCCCCAAGACATCAATTTGGAGCCTGACTTCCAATTTGGGCTGCTTTTAATGAAAGAAAAGTAAGAACAAACTCACATTTATATAGTGCCTTTCAGGGTTCAGAACATCTCAAAGCACTTTACAGGCAATGAAGAACCTTTGAAGTGCAGTCACTGTTGTAATGTAGGAAACACGGCAGCCAATTTGCACACAGCAAGGTTTCACAAACATCAATGAGATAATGACCGGATAATCTGTTTTTTTCCCCCCCCACTAATGTGGGTTGAGGGATAAATATTGGTCAGGAGACCCCTGCTCTTCTTCGAAATAGTGTCATGGGATTTTTACCTACATCTGAGGGGGCAGACGGGACCCTAGGGTTTAGTCTCATCCGAAAGACGGCACCTTTGACAGTACAGCACTGGAGTTTCAGCCTAGATTATGTACTGTCTTTGAATTGAGGTTTGAACGGGCGACCTCCTGACTCAAAATGTGAGTGCGCTACCATGGAGCCAAGGCTGACAACTGGTGCAAACCAAAAGAAAATTCTAGTGTGAGTGCATTGTTAGAGATTAGTGGAAAATGCTGACACTTCATCTCCTGCTGACCCATTCCATGCCAGCAACCAGTTTACTCCTGGTGGATCCATCTGCTCTTACATTCAGACCCAATTCAGGAACCACTACTGAGAAACTAATATCCTAACTGAACCGTTGCGCTGAAATCAGTCTATTCTGCGAGGAAAAGATTGTTACAAAGCACAAAAATTAAAAAGTCACAAGAAATTTAAGGCAAGACTATTTACTCTATTACCACTGACTTCCAAATGCACCCCATCATGACACAAAAATCTGGACTCCATATTATAAAAAGGACAGAGGCATTGACGAAGGTGCAAGAGAGATTTACAAGGATGATACCAGAACCAAGAGGTTATAACTATCAGGAAAGACTGAACAGGGTGGGGCTCTTTCTCTAGAAGAGAGAAAGCTGAGGGATGACCTGATAGAGGTCATTAAGATAATGAAATGGTTTGATAGGGTAGACGTGGAGAAAATGTTTCCACTTGTGGGGGGTGGGGGAGGGGGGGGCGACGACCAAAACTAGGGGCCTTGAATATAAAATAGTCACTAATAAATCCAATAGGGAATTCAGGAGAAACTTCTTTACACAGTGGTACAAATGTGGAACACCATCACAAGGAGGTGAATAGTATAGATGTATTTAAGAGAACATAAGAACTAGGAGCAGGAATAGGCCATACGGCCCTTTGAGCCTGCTCCGCCATTAAATAAGATCACGGCTGATCTTTGACATCAACTCCACTTTCCCACCCAATCTCCATATCCCCTGATTCCCCTAGAGTCCAAAAATCTACCTTAGCCTTGAATATGCTCAATGATTCAGCATCCACAGCCTTTTGGGCTGGAGAATTCCAAAGATTCACAACCCTCAGTGAAGAAATTCCTCCTCATTTCAGTCTTAAATTGAATACCCCTTCTCCTGAGACTATGCCCCCTAGTTCTAGACTCTCCAGCCAGGGGAAACAACTTCAGCATCTACCCCGTCAAACCCCTTCTGAATAATGGCCCAGAAATTCAGGTCGGGGGCTTCCTGCGGGTGCAAGCCCCCGACCTGCACTTACCTACCGCGCCGGCCGTTAAGCTGTGGGCCCGCATGGGATTCAGATCCTGGGCCTCCTCCAACTGCCGGCGCGCAGTGTTTGCGTATCCCAGGGGCGCAGTTAGTTCGATGCGTCCCCTGGGATCACGTGGGTCATGGAGAGCCAATGATAGCAGGGAATGCTTCATTCATAAGTTTGACAGGAAGAGCTGTTAAACCTATAAATACTATAAGCCCCAAAACATCACTAAAACTTCAAATAAATTAAAAAAAAAAAAAATTTAAAATAACTATAAATTGCATGAAATAACTATTTTAAACAATAATTTAAATTTTTGAAAAAATTAATTACATTTTCTAACAGGGCTAAAAATAAACTTACCTTTCTTTAAAGTATTTAAAAATAATAAACCTGTGGAAAAAATGTTTTAATTTTAATTAAATCACCACTTACCTTGTTAAAAGCAGGCCTTGCGCCTGCTTTTTAAAAGTGTAACTGCTGGAGACTTACCCTCCCGGAAAAACTTGCAAAAAAAACGCAAGTTCGATGCGCACAGACTGCCTCTCCGGCGCACGCGTTCCACCTGTCAACCCCTTCTTTCAGGGGAAAGGAAGTGCCGGTTTCCCGCGCATGCGCAGTGCATGCACGAAACCAGCACTTTCGTTGGGCCTACGCACGAGTACCCCGTGCATACTCACACGTTGGGACCCGAATTTCTGGGCCAGTGACTTGGCCTCCACAGCCTTCTAGACCCCCCAGCCAGGGGAAACATCCTCCCTGCATCCAGTCTGTCTAGCCCTGTCAGAATTTTATACGTTTCCACGAGATCCCCTCTCATTCTTCTAAACTCTAGTGAATACAGGCCTAGTCAACCCAATCTCTCCTCATAGGACAGTCCTGCCATCCCAGGAATCAGTCTGGTGAACCTTAGCTACACTCCCTCTATGGAAAGTATATCCTTTCTTAGGTAAGGAGACCAAAACTGCACACAGTACTCCAGGTGTGGTCTCACCAAGGCCCTGTATAACACTAGTAAGACATCCTTGCTCCTGTACTCCAATCCTCTTGCAATGAAAGCCAACATACCATTTGCCTTCCTAACTGCTTGCTGCACCTGCATGTTTACTCAGTGACTGGTGTACAAGGACACCCAGGTCCCTTGGTACATCAACATTTCCCAATCTATCACCATTTAAATAATACTGCCTTTCTGTTTTTGTTACTGAAGTGGATAACTTTACATTTATCCATGTTATACTGCATCTGCCATGTATTTGCCCACCCACTCAACTTTTCGAAGTCACCTTGAAGCCTCTTTGCATCCTCCTCACAACCCCACCTAGTTTTGTCTCGTCAGCAAACTTGGAAATATTACATTTGGCTCCGTCATCCAAATTTTCCAAACTTAATGTTAGTGGTTTATAGTTTCTAGGGTCTCTGTTGTGTAGCGGGGAGTGCTGGTAAACAAGGGCCCTTGAGTATATCATTTACTTGTAGTGTAATTAGTAGTATTGATTTAATTAAATTTAATCTGAATTAATTAAAGGGTAAGTCATGGCAGCACAGCTCAGCCCCGTGGCAAATCAGGGACACTTCCTGTGTCCCTGACGACCGTGTGCGGGAAGTGTATCCAGCTGCAGCTACTGACAGACCGCATTGCGGCACTGGAGCTGCGAATGGATACATACTGGAGCATTCGCGATGCTGAGCACATCGTGGATAGCACGTTTAGGGAGTTGGTCACACCGCAGGTAAAGGCTGCACAGGCAGGCAGGGAATGAGTGACCACCAGGCAGAGTAGTAGGTGCAGGCAGATAGTGCAGGGGTCCCCTGTGGCCATCCCCCTTTCAAACAGATATACCACTTTGGATATTGTTGAGAGGGATGACTTATCGGGAGAATGCAGCAGCAGCCAACTTCCTGGCACCATGGGCGCTCCTGTTGCACAGGATGGGAGGAAAAAGACTGGGAGAGCTATAGTGATAGGGGATTCTATTGTAAGGGGAATAGAAAGGCGTTTCTGCGGCCGCAAACGAGACTCCAGGATGGCATGTTGCCTCCCTGGTGCAAGGGTCAAGGATGTCTCGGGGCGGCTGCAGGGCATTCTGGAGGGGGAGGGTGAACAGCCAGTTGTCGTGGTGCATATAGGTAAAAAACAGGATGAGCTGAATATAGGGAGTTAGGAGGTAAATTAAAAAAAAAGACATCAAAAGGTAGTAATCTCAGGATTGCTACCAGTGCCATGTGCTAGTCAGAGTAGAAATAGAAGGATATTTCAGATGAATACGTGGCTATAAGAATGGTGCAAGGGGGAGGGATTCAATTTCCTGGGACATTGGAACCGGTTCTGGGGAAGGTGGGACCAATACAAACTGGACGGTTTGCACCTGGGCAGGACCGGAACCGATGTTAGTGCTGTCGGGGAGGGTTTAAACTAAAATGGCAGGGGGTTGGGAACCTGTGCAGGGAGACAGAGGAAAGGGAAGAATAGAAACAAAAGACAGGAAGGAGAGAAGCAAAAGTGGAAGGCAGAGAAATCAAGGGTGTAAATCAAACAGGGCCACAGTAAATAATTCTGAAAGGGCTAAGACTGTTAAAAAATCAAGCCTGAAGGCTTGGTGTCTTAATACGAGGAGCATTTGTAATAAGGTGGATGAATTAGCTGCACAAATAGATGTAAAAGGAGATGATATAATTGGGATTATGGAAACATGGCTCCAGGATGACCAAAACTGGGAATTCAACATCCAGGGGTATTCAATATTCAGGAAGGACAGGAAAAAAGGAAAAGCAGGTGGGGTAGCATTGCTGGTTAAAGAGGAGATTAACACAATAGTAAGGAAGGATATTAGCTCTGATGATGTGGAATCTGTATGGGCAGAGCTGAGAAATTCCAAGGGGCAGAAAACATTAGTGGGAGTTGTATACAGGCCCCCAAACAGCAATGCTGAGGCTGGGGATGGCATTAAACGGGAAATTAGAGACACATGCAATAAGGGCACAGCAGTTATCACGGGTGACTTTAATCTACATATAGATTGGGCTAACCAAATTAGTAACAATACTGTGGAGGAGGAATTCCTAGAGTGTATACAGGATGGTTTCCTGGACCAATATATCGAGGAACCAACTAGAGATCAGGCCATCTTAGACTGGGTATTATGTAATGAGAAAGGATTAATTAGCAATCTTGTTGTGCGAGGCCCCTTGGGGAGGAGCGATCGTAATATGATCAAATTCATTAAAATGGAGAGTGACGTAGTTGACTCAGAGACTAGGGTCCTGAATTTAAATAAAGGAAACTATGATGGTATGAGGCACGATGGATTGGGGAACGTTACTTAAAGGGTTGACGGTGGCTAGGCAATGGTAAACATTTAAAGATCGCATGGATGAACGACAGAATTTGTTCAGCCTTGTTTGGCATAAAAATAAAACAAAAAAGGTGACTCAACCGTGGCTAACAAGGGAAATTAGGGATAGCATAAGATCCAAGGAGAGGACATAATTTGGCCAGAAAAAGCAGCAAACCTGAGGATTAGGAGCAGTTTAGGATTCAGCAAAGGAGGACAATGGGATTAATTAAGAGGGGGGAAAATCGAATGAGTAAGCTCGCAGGGAACATAAAAACTGACTGTAAAAGCTTCTATAGATATGTGAAGAGAAAGAGTGGTGAAGTCAAGCGTAGGTCCCTTGCAGTCAGAAACAGGGGAATTTATAATGGGGAACAAAGAAATGGCAGACCAATTAAATACATACTTTGGTTCTGCCTTCACAAAGGAGGACACAAATAATCTCCCAGAGATGTCGGGGAACATAGGGTCCAATGAGAGGGAGGAATTGAATTAAATTAGTATTTGTAGGGAAATTGACGGGATTAAATGCCGATAAATCCCCAGGGCCTGATAATCTACATCCTAGGGTACTTAAGGAAGTGGCCCTAGAAATAGTAGATGCATTGCTGGTCATCTTCCAAAATTCTATAGACTCTGGAACAGTTCCCATGGATTGGAGGATAGCTAATGTAACCGCACTATTTCAAAAAGGTGGCAGAGAAAATGGGAAATTATAGACCGGTAAGCCTGACATCGGTAGTGGGGAAAATGCTAAGAGTCCATTATAAAAGATGTAATAGCAGAGCACTTGGAAAACAGTGACAGGATCAGACAAAGTCGACATGGATTTACAAAAGGTAAATCATGCTTGACTAATCTACAGAAATTTTTTGAGGATGTAACTGGTAGAATAGATAAGGGAGAACCAGTGGATGGGATGTGGTGTATTTGGACTTTCCGAAGGCTGTCAAAAAGGTCCCGCATAAACGATTAGCGCGCAAAGTTAAAGCACCCGGGATTGGGGGTAAGATACTGTCTTGGATAGAGAACTGGTTGGCTGACAGGAAGCAAAGAGTTCAAATAAACGGGTCTTTTTCCGAGTGGCAGGCAGTGACTAGTGGGGTATGGCAGGGATCGGTGCTAGGACCCCAGCTATTCACAATATATATATATAAATGATTAGACGAGGGAACTAGATGTAATATCTCCAAGTTTGCAGATGACACAAAGCTGGGTGGGTGTGTGTGCTGTGAGGAGGATGCAGAGAAACTCCAGGATGATTTGGACAGGTTGGGTGATTATACTGCATTTGCCACGCATCTGCTCAATGTGGATAAATGTGAGGTTATCCACTTCGGTGGCAACAACAGGAAGACAGATTATCTGAACCGCAATAGATTGGGAAAAGGGGAAGTACAACGAGACCTGGGTGTCCTTGTGCACCAGTCGCTGAAGGTAAGCATGCAGGTGCAGCAGGCGGTTAAGAAGGCAAATGGTATGTTGGCCTGCATAGCGAGAGGATTCGAGTACAGGAGCAAGGATGTCTTGCTGCAGTTGTACAGGGCCTTGGTACCTTGAGTATTGTGTGCAGTTTAGGTCGCCTTATCTGAGGAAGGATGTTCTTGTCAAGGAGGGAGTGCAGCGAAGATTCACCAGACTGATACCTGGGATGGCAGGAATGACATATGAGGAGAGATTGGGTCGATTAGGCTTATATTCACTGGAGTTTAGAAGAATGAGAGGGGATCTCATTGAAACTTATAAAATTCTAACAGGACTAGACAGACTAGATGCAGGAAGGATGTTCCCGATGGCAGGGGAGTCCAGAACCAGGGGTCACAGTCTAAGGATAAGGGGTAAGCCATTTAGGACTGAGATGAAGAGGAATTTCTTCACCCAGAGTGGTGAACCTATGGAATTCTCTACCTCAGAAGGCAGTTGAGGCCAATTCATTGAATGTATTCAAGAGGGAGTTAGATATATTTCTTAAGGCTAAAGGGATCAAGGGATATGGGGAGAAAGCAGGGACAGGGTACTGAATTTGGATGATAAGCCATGATCTCATTAAATGGCAGAAGAGGCTCGAGGGGCCAAATGGCCTACTCCTGCTCCTATCTTCTATGTTTCTATGTAAATCATTGATAAATATTGTGAATAGCTGGGGCCCAAGCACTGATCCCTACGGCACCCCACTAGTCACCGCCTGCCACGCCCATTTATTCCTACTCTGTTTCCTGTCTGTTAACCAATTTTCAATCCATGCCAGTATGTTACCCGCAATCCCACGTGCTTTAATTTTGCACACTAACCTCTTATGTGGGACTTTATCAAAGGCCTTCTGAAAATACAAATACACCACATCCACTGGTTCTCCCTTGTCTATTCTACCAGTTACATCCTCACAAAAACTCCAGTAGGTTTGTCAAACACGATTTCCCTTACATAAATCCATGTTGACTTTGTCTAATCCCATTGATATTTTCTAAGTGTCCTGTTATCACATCCTTCATAATAGACTCTAGCATTTTCCCTACTACTGATGTTAGGCTAACCGGTCTGTAGTTCCCTGGTTTCTCTCCTTCCTTTTTTAAAATAGTGTTGTTACATTTGCCACCCTCCAATCTGCAGGAACTGTTCCATAATCTATAGAATTATGGAAGATGACAACCAATACATCCACTGTTTCCATGGCAACCTCTCAGTACTCTAGGATGCAGATTATCAGGCCCTGGGGATTTATCGGTTTTCAGTCCCATTAATTTCTCCAAAACTATTTTTTTTTTTTTTTTACTAATACTAATTTCCTTTAATTCCTCCTTCTCACTAGACCCTTGGTTCTCTAGCATTTCTGGGAAGTTATTTGTGTCCTCTTCCGTGAAGACAGAACCAAAGTATTTGTTTAATTGCTCTGCCATTTCCTTGTTCCCCATTACAAATTCTCCTATTTCTGACTGCAAGGGACCTACATTTGTCTTCACTAATCTTTTTCTTTTCAAACTTGAAGCTTTTACAGTCCGCTTTTATGTTCCTTGCAAGTTTACTCTCATACGCTATTTTTTCCCCTCTTAATCTCTTGGTCCTTTTTTGCTGAACTCTGAACTGCTCCCAATCCTCAGGCTTGCTACTTTTTCCGGCAACTTTATATGACTCCTGTTTAGATCTAATACTATCCTTAATTTCTTTTGTTAGCCATGGTTGGGCCGCTTTTCCTTGTGTTTTTGCGCCAGAAAGGAATGTATAACTGTTGCAATTCATGCATTCGTTCCTTAAATGTTAGCCATTGCCTATTCACCATCATGCCTTTTAATGAAGCTCCCCAATCTATCATAGCCAATTCACTCCTCATACTTTCATCGTTTCCTTTGTTTAGATTTAGGACCCTAGTTTCGGATTGGACTGCTTCACTTTCCATCTTAATGAGACAGGATTAATAAAAAATGTCCTAGTAAAGGATCCCCTTGGAATGAGTGACCATAACATGGTTGAATTCCAACTTCAGTTGGAGGGTGAGAGAGTTGGATCTCAAACCAGCGTACTAAGCTTAAATAAAAGGAGACTACGAAGGTATGAGAGCAGAGTTGACTAAAGTGGACTGGGAAAATAGATTAAGGTGTAAGATGGTACATGAGCAGTGGTGTACATTCAAGGAGATATTTCACAACTTTCAAGAAAAATATATTCCACTGAGGAAAAAGGGGCGTAAAAGAAAAGCCAGCCATCCGTGGCTAAGTAAAGTAATAAAGGACAGTATCCGACTGAAAACAAGGGCATATAAAGTAGCCAAATCTAGTGGGAGGATAGAAGATTGGGAAGCATTTAAAAGCCAGCAAAGACTAAAAGATTAATTAAGAAAGATAGATTATGAAAGTAAACCAGCAAAAAATATAAAAACAGATAGCAAGAGTTTCTACAGTTATATAAAAAGAAAAAGGGTGGCTAAAGTGAATGTTGGTCCCTTAGAGGACGAGACCGGGAAATTAGTAGTGGGGAACATGGAGATACAAAATATTTGTTCAGCGTATTTGCTATCAGTCGTTACAGTAGAGGACACTAAGAATATCCCAACACTGGACAAACAGGGGGCTATGTGTGGGGGGGGGGGGGGGGGGGGGGGGGGGGTGTGGGGGAGGAGCTAAACACGATTAAAATCACTAAGGAGGTGGCACTCGGTAAGATAATGGGACTTAAGGCAGATAAATCCCCTGGACCTGATGGCTTACATCCTAGGGTCGAGAGACGTAGCGGTAGGGATGGCGGATGCATTGGTGGTAATTTTCCAAAACTCCCTGGATTCAGGAAAGGTCCCAGCAGATTGGAAAACTGCTAATGTAACGCCCTCATTTAAAAAGGGAGGTAGACAAAAGGCTGGAAACTATAGACCAGTTAGCCTAACATCTGTGGTTGGTAAAATGTTGGAGTCCATTATTAAGGAAGCAGTACATAAGAAATAGGAGCAGGAGTAGGCCATATGGCCCCTCAACAGGACATTTGGATAAGCATAATTTAATCGGACAGAGTCAGCATGGTTTTATGAAGGGGAAGTCATGTTTGACAAATTTGCTCGAATTCTTTGAGGATGTAACAAACAGGGTGGATAAAGGGGAACCAGTGGATGTAGTGTATTTGGACTTCCAAAAGGCATTTGGCAAGGTGCCACACAAGATTATTGCACAAGATAAAAAATCACGGGATTGGGTGGAAGATTGGCTATCTAACAGAAAACAGAGTGGGGATAAATGGTTCATTCTCGGGTTGGCAATCAGTAACTAGTGGTGTCCCGCAGGGGTCAGTGCTGGGACCCCAACTTTTTACAATCTATATTAACGATTTGGAGGAGGGGACCAAGTGCAACGTATCCAAGTTTGCCGACGATACTAAGATGGGCGGGAAAGCAGCGAGTGAGGAGGACATAAAAAACCTGCAAAAGGACATAGACAGGCTAAGTGAGTGGACAGAAACTTGGCAGATGGAATATAATGTTGGAAAGTGTGAGGTTATGCACTTTGGCAGAAAAAAATCAAAGAGCAAGTTATTATCTAAATGGAAAGAAACTGCAAAGTGCTACAGTACAAAGAGATCTGGGGGTCCTGGTGCATGAAACACAGGAGGTTAGTCTGCAGGTAATCAGGAAGGCCAACGGAATCTTGGCTTTTATTGCAAGGGGGATGGAGTATAAAAGCAGGGAAGTCTTGCTTCAGTTATACAGGGTACTGGTGAGGCCACACCTGGAATACGGCGTACAGTTTTGGTTTCCATATTTAAGATATACAGGTAGGCTACCCTTTATCCGAACTTCCGAAAACCGAAACCCTCTACAAACCGAAGGTTTTTTCGGTCAGCGTAAGTCGTGCGCACGACATGACCAGAGTGGCGCACGACTTACGCTGAGCAGAGGGTCAGCGTACGTTGTGCGCACGACCCCCCGCGGACCCCGACCCCCGCTGAGCAGAGGGTCAACTTAAGTCGTGTGCACGACCCCCCGCCGACCCACCTAACTCTCTTCCAAAGGCTCGAAAGCAACGAGAGCTCTGAGCCCGCGGCGGTGCTGGCCCCTGTTCCGACCGAGCACGACGACCTGTTGGTGGAAATGCGGAACTTCACTGCATTCCAGGCTAGCAGCGACGGACAAGCCACGACTGCGGACCCCGGCCGACCCCCGCCGACGCCGACCCCCCCCCGACCCCGGCCGACCCACCTTCCGAAATCCGAAATTTTCCGAAAACCGAAACACAGCTGGTCCCGAGGTTTTCGGATAAAGGATAGTCTACCTGTACTTGCTCTCGAGGCAGTTCAGGAGAAGGTTCACTCGGTTATTCCGGAGATGAGGGGGTTGACTTAGGAGGAAAGGTTGAGTAGGTTGGGCCTCTACTCATTGGAATTCAGAAGAATGAGAGGCGATCTTATCGAAACATATAAGATTGTGAGGGGGCTTGATTGGGTGGATGCGGGGAGGATGTTTCCACTGATGGGTGAGACTAGAACTAGGGGGCATAATCTTAGAATAACAGGCTGCCGTTTCAAAACTGAGATGAGGAGAAACTTCTTCACTCAGAGGGTGGTGAATCTGTGGAATTTGCTACCTCAGAGCTGTGGAAGCTGTGACATGAAATAAATTTAAAACGGAGATAGACAGTTTCCTAGCTGATAAGGGAATTAGGGGTCATAGAGTCAGAGTTATACAGCACAGAAAGAGGCCCTTCGGTCCATCGCGTCCACAGCGGCCATCAAGCCCTGTCTAATCTAATCCCATTTTCCAGCATTTGGTCCGTAGCCTTGTATGCTATGGCATTTCAAGTGCTCATCCAAATGCTTCTTGAATGTTGTGAGGTTTCCTGCCTCTACCACCCTTTCAGGCAGTGAGTTCCAGATTCCAACCACCCTCTGGGTGAAAAAGTTCTTCCTCAAATCCCCTCTAAACCTCCTGCCCCTTACCTTGAATCTATGCCCCCTTGTTATTGACCCCTCTACGAAGGGAAAAAGTTCCTTTCTATCTACCCTATCTATGCCCCTCAAATTTTGTACACCTCAATCAGGTCCCCCCTCAGCCTTCTCTGCTCCAAGGAAAACCAACCCCAGCCTGTCCAGTCTTTCTTCATAGCTGAAGCGCTCCAGCCCAGGTAACATCCTGGCGAATCTCCTCTGCACCCTCTCCAAAGCAATCACATCCTTCCTATAGTATGGCGACCAGAACTGCACACAGTACTCCAGCTGTGGCCTAACCAGCGTTTTGTACAGCTCCATCATAACCTCCCTGCTCTTATATTCTATGCCTCGGTTAATGAAGGCAAGTATCCCATATGCCTTTTTAACCACCTTATCCACCTGTTCTGCTGCCTTCAGGGATCTATGTACATGCACACCAAGGTCCCTCTGATCCTCTGTCTTTCCTAGCGTCTTACCATTCATTGTGTATTCCCTTGCCTTGTTAGTCCCTCCAAAATGTATCACCTCACACTTTTCAGGGTTAAATTCCATTAGCCACTGTCCCGCCCATCTGACCAACCCATCTATATCATCCTGCAGACTGAGGCTACCCTCCTCGCTATTTACCACCCCACCAATTTTCGTGTCACCTGCGAACTTACTGATCATACCTTTTACATTCACATCCAAATCATTAATGTAGACCACAAACAGCAAGGGACCCAGCACCGATCCCTGCGGTACCCCACTGGACACAGGCTCCCAGTCACAAAAACAACCTTCGACCGTCACCCTCTGCCTTCTGCCACTAAGCCAGTTTTGGATCCAATGTGCCAAGGCACCCTGGATCCCATGGGCTCTTACTTTCTTGATCAGTCTCCTGTGCGGGACTTTATCGAAAGCCTTACTGAAATCCATGTATACCACATCCACTGCACTACCCTCATCCACACACCTAGTCACCCCCTCGAAAAATTCAATCAAATTGGTCAGACATGATCTTCCCTTGACAAAGCCATGCTGACTATCCCTGATTAATCCTTGCCTCTCCAAGTGGAGACTAATTCTGTCCCTCAGAATTTTTTCCAATAATTTCCCTACTACTGACGTTAGGCTCACTGGCCTGTAATTCCCTGGTTTATCCCTACTACCCTTCTTGAATAATGGTACTACGTTAGCTGTTCTCCAGTCCTCTGGCACATCCCCTGTGGCCAGAGAGGTTTTGAAAATTTGTGTCAGAGCCCCTGCAATCTCCTCCTTTGCCTCACACAGCAGCCTGGGATACATCTCGTCCGGGCCTGGGGATTTATCCACTTTTAAGCCTGCGAAAACCGCTAGTACCTCCTCCCTCTCAATGCTAATATGTTCAAGTATATCACAGTCCCCCTGCCCGATTTCTATGTCTACATCGTCCTTCTCCGTAGTGAACACAGATGCAAAAAATTAATTAAAAACCCCACCTACATCTTCTGGCTCCACACACAGATTGCCACTTTGGTCCCTAATGGGCCCTACTCTTTCCCTAGTTATCCTCTTGCCCTTAATATACTTATAAAACACCGTAGGATTTTCCTTTATTTTGCTCGCCAGTGTTATTTCATGGCCCCTCCTCGCTCTCCTAATTTCTTTTTTTAAGTATCCCCCTGCACTTTTTATACTCCTCTAGGGCTTCCTCTGTCTTTAGTCCTTTGTATCTGCCAAAAGCCCCCCTTTTTTTCCTTAATCCATTCTCGTATATCCCTTGACATCCAAGGTTCCTTGGGCTTGTTGGTCCCACCCTTGACCTTTACAGGAACATGTTGCCATTGTACTCTCTCAATTTCCTTTCTGAAAGACTCCCATTGCTCCGATGTGGATTTTCCTGCAAGTAGCTGATTACGGTTACGGGGAGCGGGCAGGGAAGTGGACGTGAGTCTAGGTTCAGATCAGCCATGATCCTATTGAATGGCGGAGCAGGCCCAAGGGGCCGTATGCCTACTTCTGCTCCTTGTTCTTATGTTCTTAATGAAGAATTCCATCATGTTATGGTCACTCTTCCCTAAAAGGACCCCGCACAAGATTATTAATTAACCCCTTCTCATTGCACAATACCCTGTTCCCTAGTTGGCTCCTCAACGTACTGGTCTAAAAAACCATCTCATACACACTCCAGGAATTCATCTTCCACAGTATTATTGCTAATTTGGTTTGGCCCGTTTATAGTAGATTAAAGTCACTCATGATTACTGTAATCACGACTTCCAGCTGACACTTCAGCAACAGTTTGAACAAAAAGCTGTGAGTAACTTATTATGAGCATGTTACTCAATCAAGGAGCTTGAGTGAAGTCTGTCTGTGGGACTGACTTGAATATATTCAGCATTTACTGCACGAGAGTTGTAGAACTGCCCTGATCTCCCAGAATTGCCTCTAGCTATTTGTTGAGCTCCATCTTCTTTTGCCTAGTTGCCCTGAGGACATTCAGCATGAACCACACAGCGAGAGACTGGAGTCACCTGTAGGCCATACTGGGTGGTGGAGGGGGGCGGGGTGTGCAGGTTCCCTCCCCGGAAGGGCACTAGTGACCCGGCAGTTTTCACAGCCATTTCCCTGGTGACAGCCAGCCCGGAAATTACCGGGTTTACTGAATTCAGTTTCACAGTTTGTCATGGGGAGATTTGAACTCCTGACCTCTGGGTTCCTGGTCCAGAACCATTAAGCTATTGTACCCATATTTCATAACAGACGAGTCAATCTCCTGTGGCATTGCATACGAGTCAAAACCAAGTGTAACTCATGCGAGGGTAGAGGGTGTGGGAATAATTGGAGCAGGGCGCACAGAGGTCATTCATTCATTCTATACTTCTATTATGATTGACTGTCAGCAGTGGTTCAGTGGGTAGCACTCCTTGCTGTGGTTCAGTGGGTAGTGTGTGATTGGCCGTTGTAGCAGACCCTAGTCTCCAATCGTCTTGGATCCCCTTGCCATTGGACCAAGACCTTGCTCTGTCAAGCCCGTGTGGTAGCTGGTGTGCAATGGCCACCCCACGTTAAAAGAATTCACGCACAGGCATCTTCCACCCTTTAAAATGAAGTTCGGGACCTGGAAAGTCAGGGCCCTCACGGACAACCCCAACAGCGACAGACCGGAACGCCGTACTGCTCCCAATCACCCCACCCACCCACCCGCCCCTTCAACCACCATCTACCCCACCTGTGACAGAGACTGTAGGTCCCACATTGGACTCATCAGTCACCTAGAACTCACTTTTAATGTGGAAGCAAGTCATCCTCGGTTCCAAGGGACTGCCTAAGAGTACCCTTGTTACGTGCATCTCTAATTTCCTGTTTGATGCCATCCCCTACGTTACCACAACTGTTTGGAGGCCTATAGACAACTCCCACCAATGCTTTCTGCCCCTTGGTGCTTCTTAGCTCTACCCAGACTGATCCTACATCTTGATTTTCTGAGCCAATATCCTTTCTCACTATTGCTCTGGTTCCATCCTTTACTAACAACGCCACCCCACCTCCTTTTACTTTTTGCCTGTCCTTCATAAATATCGAATATCCTTGGATATTCAGCTCCCAGCCTTGGTCACCCTGCAGCCATGTCTCCGTAATCGCAATTATATCGTATATGTTTACATCTATTTGCGCTGTTAATTCGTCTATCTTATTATGCGCTGGTTATATGAAGACCTGGAGTCAGAATGCAGGGTTAGGATCTTGAATATGGAAGAGGGGATTAAATTACAGATGCCATGTTATAATTAATGCTCTCAGCAGGGTTGCTACGAAGCAGGAATTTAGAATCATAGAATGAGATAGCACCAGAGGCCATCCAGCCCATTGTGCCATGCTGGCCCTTTGAAAGAGCTATCCAATTAGCCCCACTCTCCCTGTTCTTTCCCCATAGCCTAGCAAATTTTCCTTTTCAAGTATTTATCCAATTCCCTTTTGAAAGTTACTACTGAATCTGCTTTCACCACCCTTTCAGGCAGTGTTTTCCAGATCACAACATGCTCATTTTGCCAATTACCTTAACTCTGTGCCCTCTGGTTACCAACCCTTCTGCCACTGGAAACAGTTTCTCCTTATTTACTCTATCAAAACCCTTCAAAATTTTGAACACCTCTACCAAATCTCCTCTTAAGCTTCTCTGCTCCAAGAAGAGCAACCCGTTTTTCTAGTCTCACCCCTGGTACAAGTCTAGTAAATCTTCTCTGCACCCTCTCCAAGGCCTTGAAATCCTTCCTAAAAAGTGTGGTGCCCAGAATTGGCCACAATACTCCAGCTTGTCCTGCCACCTTCAAAGACTTATATACATATACTCCCATGACTATCTGTTGTATCAGCTGTGGCTCAGTTGGTAGCACCTTCGCTTCAGAGTCAAAAAGGTTGAGAGTTCAAGTCCCACTCGAGACTTGAGCACAAAGATCCAGTGCAGTGCTGCACTGTCGGAGGTGCTGTCTTTTAGATGCGACGTTAAACCGAGGCCCTGTCTGCCCTCTCAGGTGGATGTAAAAGATCCCATGGCATTATTTCGAAGAGGAGCAGGGGAGTTATCCCCGGTGTCCTGGTCAATATTTATCCCTCAATCAACATCACTAAAAAAGAAACAGGTTATCTGGTCATTGTCACATTGCTGTTTGTGGGAGCTTGCTGTGCACAAATTGGCTGTCGTGTTTGCTTCATTACAACAGTGACTACACTTCAAAAAGTATTTCATTGGCTGTGAAGCCCTTTGGGACGTCCGGTGGTCGTGAAAGGCGCTATACAAATGCAAGTCTTTCTTTCTTGTTCCTGCACCCTCCACAATTCAGTTTAATTTGCCGCTCCTCATTCATTCTTCCTACCAAAATGCATCACTTCACAGTGTTAAATTTCATTGCCATGTGTCTGCCCATTTCACCAGTCTATGTCCTCTTGAAGTCTGTTACTGTCCTCCTCACTGTTAACTACATTTCTGAGTTTTGTATCATCTGCAAACTATGAAATTATACCCTTTATTCCCAAGTTCAGGTCATTAATATATATCAAAAAGAGCAGTCGTCCCAATACAGACACCTAGGGGACACCACAGCATACTTCTCTCCCGTGTGAGAAACAGTTCACCACTACTCTCTTGCTTTCTCTCCCTTGGCCAATTTTGTATCCATGCTGCCACTGCCCCTTCAAATCACATGGGCATCAATTTTGCTAACTAATCTATTATGTGGTATTTTATATAACGCCTTTTGAAAGTCCAGATACACAACATCAACCGCACTACCCACATCCACCCTCTCCGTTAGTTCATCAAAGAATTCAATCAGGTTAGTCAAACACGATTTGCTTTCAACAAATCCATGCTGGTTTTCATTTATTAACCCATATCTTCAAGTGCCAATTAATTTTGTCCCAGATTAATGTCTCAAAGTTTTCCCACCACTAACGTTAGGCTGATTGGTCGATAATTGCTGGGTTTATTCCGTCCCCTTTTTTGAACAAGGGTGTAACATTTGCAACTCTCCAGTCCTCTGCCAACACTCCCATATCTAAAGATAATGGGATGATTGTGGCCAGAGCTGCCGCAATTTTCACCCTTACTTCCCTCAGCAACCTAGGATGCATCCCATCCAGACTGGATGACTTCTCTACTTTGGACGCTGCCAAGCTTTTAAGTACCTGCTCTGTCTATTTTTATCCTATCCAATTTCACTTTTTTTATTCATTCATGGGCATCGCTGGCAAGGCCTGAATCTATCGCCCATCCCCAATTGCCCTCGAGAAACTGGTGGTGAGCCGCCTTCCTGAACCACTGCAGTCCATGTGGTGAAGGTACTCCCACAGTGCTGTAAGGGAGGGAGTTCCAGGCTTTTGACCCAGCGATGATGAAGGAACGTCAATATATTTCCAAGACAGGTGTGTGACTTGGAGGGGGTGGTGTTCCTATGTGCCTGCTGCCCTTGTCCTTCTAGGTGGTAGAGGTCATGGGTTTGGGAGGTGCTGTCGAAGAAGCCTTGGCGAGTTGCTGCAGTGCATTTTGTAAATACACACTGCAGCCCCACTTCTGACCTTATGATGGAGGGAAGGTCATTGATGAAGCAGCTGAAGATTGTGGGACTTAGGACAATGCCCTGAGAAACTCCTGCAGTAAAACTACCCCCTCCTTTACTGTGACATTGGTAGCACCCTCTTTAATGAAGACAGATACAAAGTACTCATTTAGTACCTCAGCAATGTCATCTGCCTCCAGAAGATCTTTTGGGTCCCTAATCGGCCCCACCCTTCCTTTGGCTACCCTTTTACTATTTATTATGTTTATAAAAGACTTGAGTTCCTTTTGTTATATGCTAATCTATTCTAATGCACTCTTTTTACCCCTCATTTCCTTTTTCAGTTCTCCCTTGTACTTTTTGTATTCAGCTTGGTTGTCTGCTGAATTATGAACCTGATATTTACCATAAGCTTCCTTTTTATCTTTCATTTTGAAATTTAACTTTACTCACCCAGGGAGCTCTAGCTTTGGATGCCGTTCCTTTTCACCTCATGGGAATGTGACTCGCTTGTACCCGAACTACCTCCTCTTTGAAGGCCTCCCATTGTTCATTTATTGTTTTACCTGCCAATTTTTGATTCCAATCCACCTGGGCCAGATTCCTTTGACTCACTGAAATTAGCCCTCCTCCAATTGACCATTTTCACATTTGATTTTTCCTTGTCCTTTTCCATAATTACGCTAAACCTAATGATAGAGATCACGGTTTCCCAAATGCTCCCCCACTGAAACATGCTCCACTTCATTCCCCAGAACTAGATCCAGCACTGCTTCCTGCCTCATTGGGCTGGAAACACACTGATCAAGAAAGTTCTCTTGTACACATTTCAGTAACTCCTCCTCCTCTTTTTCCTTTACACTGTTTTCCCCCCATTTATATTAGGATAGTTAAAATCCCCTATTATTACTACTCTATAGTTATACCTTTCTACAATTTGCCAGCAAATTTGCTCCTCCATCACCTTCCCACTATTTGGTGGCCTATAGTATATACCCAGCAGTGCAATAGCTCCTCTAATGTTCCTTAATTCTAACCAAATAGATTCTGTCTTTGAATTCTCAAGTACATAATTCCTTTCCAGTGCTGTAATGGTATGTTTGATCAATACTGCCACCACCCACTCCTTTGTTTCCTTCCCCATCTTTCCTGAATACATTGGCCCAGAAATTCAGGTCTCCACGGGTGAGTACGCACAGGGTACTCACCCGTAAGCCCAATGGAAGTGCCGGTTTCCTGCATGCACTGTGCATGCGCGGGAAACCAGAACTTCCGTTCCCTTGAAAGAAGGGGTTCAGAGGTGGATCGCGTGCACCGGAGAGGCAGCGCGTGCGCATTGAACTTACTTTTTTTTCCCCAGGTTTTTCCGGGGAGGGTAGTCTCCAGCAGTTACACTTTTAAAAAGCAGACGCAAGGCCTGCTTTTAACAAGGTACAGTAAACTTTGTGCTATCCGGCACCGAGCTGTTGCCGTTCCCTCAAAACTGCCGGACACACCAGCGTTAATGTTGAAACATACGGAGCTTTTCATCTCCGTATCTGACAACAAACACCGTTGCTTAGCAACAGCTTCTAAACAGTCGGCCCGTACCTTGGAAGCGTCTCTGTAGCTTAGCAACAGTTTCAGGAGAGACTTTCCAGAGCCTGACTGCTAAAAAAAAAGCCAGCATAAAAAAAAGACACGAGAAGAAAAAAAACCTAACAAAACAGCTCCTGATTTTTGCCAGTGGCTCGAGCTTGGACACTTAGCCTCCGGATAACACAAAGTTTCCTGTAAGTGGTGAATTAATTAAAATTAAAACATTTTTTCCACAGGTTTATTATTTTTAAATATTTTAAAGAAAGGCAAGTTTATTTTTAGCCCCGTTAGAAAATGTAATTAATTTTTTCAAAAATTTAAATTAGTTTAAAATAGTTATTTTATATAATGTAAAGTTAGTTTAAAAATGTGTGATTTAAAATTTTTTTTATTTGCAGTTTGTGATGTTTTGGGGCTTATAGTATTCATGGTTCTGACAGCTCTTCCTGTCAATTTTATGAATGGGCATTCCCTGCTACCATTGGCTCTCCATGGCCCACATCGAACTAACTGCGCCCCTGGGATACACAAGCACTGCGCGCCGGCAGTTGGAGGAGGCCCAGGATCGGAATCCCATGCAGGCCCACAGCTCAATGACCGACACGTTAGGTAAGTGCAGGTCGGAGGCTTGCACCCGCGGGAAGCCTCCGACCCGAATTTCTGGGCCATTGTATTCAGGAATATTAAGTGCCCATTCCTCTCCTTGTTTGAGCCAAGTCACCATTATTGCCACCATCATAATCCCACTTGTGCCTGCAGCTCAACAACCTTATCGACCATGCTCCGGGCATTTACGCACATGCACTCTAAACCCATCTTAATCTGCCTCACATTTCCCCTGTCTGGTCCCTCCCATATCTGAACTACTCTTTATTCTAATACTGTTTCTCTCTCCCAGGCCTCTGTGCACTTTGTATCTCTTCTCTAATGCTTCATCCTAGTGCCCCTCCCTCTGCCAAATTAGTTGAAATCCTCCCTCACAGCACTCCCTCCGGTTGTAAACAACCGCTACGAAAAACAATAAGAATAAAACCGGACGGACCACCCGGCATCGGCACCGGAAACGACAACGGCAAACCCAGCCCTGTCGACCCTGCAAAGTCCTCCTTACCAACATCTGGGGGCTTGTGCCAAAATTGGGAGAGCTGTCCCACAGACTAGTCAAGCAACAGCCTGACAGTCATAATTACCGAATCATACTTTACAACCAATGTCCCAGACACCACCATCACCATCCCTGGGTATGTCCTGTCCCACCGGCAGGACAGACCCACCAGAGGTGATGGCACTGTGGTATACAGTCGGGAGGGAGTAGCCCTGGGAGTCCTCAACATTGACTCAGGACCCCATGAGGTCTCATGGTATCCAGTCAAACATGGGCAAGGAAACCTCCTGCTAATTACCACCTACCGCCCTCCCTCAGCTGATGAATCAGTACTCCTTCATGTTGAACACCAATTGGAAGAAGCACAGAGTAGCAAGAGCACAAAATGTCCTCTGGGTGGGGGACTTCAATGTCCATCACCAACAGTGGCTCGGTAGTGTTAAGTCTGTGGGTTGTATTATAAATAATCACAGACTCCACTGTTAACAAAATAAAACACGTCTTTACTATTCAGAGGCTCGGGCGATTCTGCCCTAGTTAACGTATCACAACCCTTATATACTGGTGTGGTCACTATCGGTATTACAGTATACATGAGCCAATAGATAGTGCCACCCTAAAGTAGTGCTCTTAAAGGCGAACGGTTACATTCTATAGTTCCCTTAAAGGTAAACGGTTACATACACAACACTCCTCCCTTCCTAGCTTATTACTTACAGAATCCCGTTAAACATACAATCTTCAACTTTATATAAACAGTTTGCAGATATACTCTCGATGGAGTCAACGTCATATAACAATTTACAGATATACTCTCAATGGAGTCAACGTCATATAACAGTTTACAAACATACTCAGTGGAATCAGTTTACAGGTTCAGTCTCTGTGGGAACAGTTCATAAATTCAGTCTCTGGTATTAATTCGTTCCAGACAGCATCCTCCATAGCTTTTTTTTTTATATATAAACAGCTTGTACTTTCGTCCTGTTGAACCAGCAGTGCGGACTTATACAACCCACTGGCTGTCTTGATAATGTCCCTGGATTTTTTTTTACAAATTTAGCACCTTTCGTAGTGTTCGGACTGAGGTAGTAGAAGTAATAATATTTTAAACAGTTATTATTTTCTGCTGCTTCTTTTTCTTTTCTGCCTTTTTGAAACTCTCCGAGCTCTTTTCCCGGCTGCCATCTGTAGCGCCACCAACTCTCTATGTTCCTTAGACCTTAAGTGCTTCCTCAGGATTTCAGCACTTTGGGAGTTCCCATCACAATTTGGGCAGACCACATCCTCATAACATTCGGTGTCACTCAACAGGTCAAAACCCTTCTTCAAGCAATCATATTCATCCTGCTCTTCCTCGGATGTCTGCCCTTCCTTCCCTCCTGGCCTCATTTGTGCGTTCAATCCTTTCCCTTCCTTCAGGGATTTCGTTATCAGGCTATTTAATCCTTCTACTGAAGTAGCTGTTTCCCCATTCTCCTGTTCCCCTGGACGTAATTCAGCGTACTCCTCCATTTCATCCATCATTTTCTCCAATGCTTTCATCTTCTCTTCCTCTTGTACTTTGGCTTCCAGTGCTTGGAGAAGTTGCGCCTCGATGCTCTCTAGCTCATGTTCAGGGCCCATTCCCAGTTGAAACTGTTCTTCAAGTCGGTCAACCTCGGTAATTGCCGCCTCATATTTGTCTTGGGCTTCCTTCCATATTTTTATGAGTTCTGCCATGTCTTTCACCTCTACATCCTCATCTATGTATGGAACTTCTACCGATGAGTCTGTCTTGGCCCTGAGCTCCTCAAGAATTTCCTGCAGCCTTTGGACTTCTTGCTCATGTTCAACCTTTAGTTGCTCATATACTTCCAACGAAACTAGCTTTTCGGAGGTTGCTGAGTTAACCCCCTCCAGAATTGTAGTCTGGGCCTGTTCATACTGTTTTTTCAACTTCTCGCACTCTGCTTGTAAGGAGTCGTAGAGAAGAACTGGAATAAAATCCTGGCTTCCTGAAGATTCCTCTTCATTTGTTTCTTTCGCAATTTCCTGTTGGAGTTCAGCCAAGGCTGCTATGCTATCTGCCATCAACTCTTTATTCTTGCAGTCCATCTCAGCCATTTCCCGTTTACTTTCATTTAACTGAGTGAGTAGTCCCTTATTTTGGGCTGAGAGATATTGCACCTTCTCATGTAGACCCTTGCACTCCTTCTCTGCTTGACATAGCTGATTACCGCTGATTTGGTTCTGCGTTTCAAGTTCCAACATCCTTTGCTTAGCTTCTTTCAGTTTCGCCCCTATAAGCTCCTCTTGCAACATGGCCACATTATTCTCATCAGGTAAAGAAGCGTTTCTCTTTTCCATGTCCAAGATTTGTTTCTGCATCTCCTTAAGAGCACCCTGTGATTCAACTTCTCTTAACTTTGCCTGCACTAGCTCCGTCTCTAATTGCAGAACAAAATCCTCAGTGCAGCGTGATTTGCCCTTCTGCTGTATCTCTAGATCATGCAAATATTCTAACCCCTGAACATCATCAGGGAGATGTGATCGGTAATTGGTCACGATGGCTCTATGGTCGCTCTCTGCTTGAGCCAGTAGGTTCTGTTGTCTTTCCAGACTCTCCCATTCGGTGTCATAGAACTTTTTCATTGTTTTCATCTCTTGTACGAGGCGGTAACTTAATTGTTCTAATTGTTGTTGTACTTTGAAATAGCGTTGAGTTCGAGCCCGGTGTTCCTCCGTAATGCATATGTCTGTAGCTTGAACAGACTCAGAATTCTCTGTCTTTATGCACGCCATCGATTTTCCAACCTTAGTCTGTGAGTTAATGTTAACCTTGTTTTTCATACATAAGCTGGACTTATCGTCTTCCGGCTCAGAGTCTGAGCTGCTTGTCTGCACCGAGTCCTCACTCGTCATTGCTTGTCGGTAGTGCCATTCCATGTCTATTTTCTTGATCCACTCCCGTCCTAGAAGTGGTGGTCCTCCCTCAGGTAGTACGTACAAATTCATTCTTGGGTGTACTTTACCCCTATCTCTCACCTTGACTCTTATTTTCCCCATGGGGTATACGCGATGCCCCGTGTATGTCTGTAATACGAACTTGGTATTTCTTAAGGGTATGTGAGAGAATAGTCGGTGGTAGTCCTTTTGGTTGATGACTGATACAGCTGATCCCGTGTCCAGCTCCATTCGTACTTGGACTCCAGCTATTTTTAGTGTGACCCAGATCGTCTGTAGATCAGTTACTTTACCCACATTGTGGATTCTCAGACTATCCAACTCCTGGCTGTTTGGGTCGGAGTCTGAATTTTGTTCGTCTGAACTCTTTTCAGCCACCTGATGCACCTTGTTGTACTTTTCTTGTGGTGGTGGCTTCCTTTGTTTGTTGGTCTTCTTTCTGGACCTGCATACCTTCGCGATGTGACCCAGTTTGCCACATTTCCTGCACTCTTGATTCTTAAACCAGCACTGATTCTGGTCGTGCGTTGTCTTTCCACAACGGTAGCATTTGGAAATGCTTGCAGTCATTTGGTCCACCCAGAGTGCCGCCGCCTTTAGCTGCATTTCCGCCGTCCCTTTCGCTGCGGCTTCGTGCGATGAAGCTATGAGGACAGCCCTGTCCAGTGTGAGGTCGTTTTCTTCCAGAAGTCGCTTCTGCGTTCCTTCTTTGGCCAAGCCGCATACGAACTTGTCCCGCAGCGCCTCTGTCAAATTCCCTCCAAACTGGCAGTATTTCGCTAGCTTACGCAGTTCGACTAAGTATTCCGCATTGCTTTCATCTTGCCTCTGGGTTCTGGCGTAAAATTTAAATCGTTCAGCCAGTATCAACGGTGTGGGGTTCAAGTGATCCTTCAGCACTGCTACGCTCTCTTCGAAGGTCTGGTCCACTGGTTTAACTGGTGCTATTAGATGTTTCAAGAGCCCGTATGTTTTTGCTCCCATCGAATTTAACAAAGTTATTGCCTTGGCGTATATGGCTACGCAATATATTCCTATGCGTTCCCCATACGTGGCCCTGTCTTCTATTTCAGCATTAAAATCATTAATATTTCCTCGCTTAGGCATCTTCTTCTCTTTCCGAGAACAGCACAAGTATTTCTTTACTTATTATTAATTTTCTTCTCTTCTTGAGACCACCACCAGTATTGCTTTACTTATTTCTTGTTTCTGAAAATTCTAATTAATTTTCTTCTCTCTTCTTGAGAACACCACAAGTATTGCTGTACTTATACTTATTTTCCCTCTCTTCTTGAGAACACACCAGCCTTTCTGAAAAATCTTATTACTTTCCTGAAATTCTTAATAATTTCCAAGATGGTGGTTTCCCGCTTCTTCCTTCTTCAGCGGTTTCCCCGCGAAAAATGGCTGCTTTCCCGCGCTTCTCGCTCTCCCCGCCCACTTCGATGGCGGTTTTCCCGCGCTTCTCGGCGCTCTCCGCCCACTTCAATGGCGGTTATCACCCGTTCCCCGACGCTGACTTTCAGCCCGAGTGCGGCTCTTATCAGCGGATGCGATCGATGGCCCGGCTGCGCCTCGCACTTGAAAGCGGGCCCTGGCCTCTGGCTCACCCGCTCGCGCGGATCTTGCTCGCTCCCTCCCGGGCTCTGGCTTACCCGCTCGCGCGTTTCACCGCGGCTCTTATCAGGGATTGCGATCGCCCTTATCTCCCGATCGGTGGCACTGTCTTTGCAGCCAACGCTGCGGCTTACCCACGAGGTTATGGAGGCTTCAGGGTCCTAATGCCTGTCGCTTCCAGCCTGTCGGTTCCAGACTGGTGAGGATTGAAACCTCTCTTCAACGTCCTGTCTTCGGACGAAGCCGCCGTGGAACAACTGCCGCAGGGTTCGAATCCTGACTCGTCGCCAATGTTAAGTCTGTGGGTTGTATTATAAATAATCACAGACTCCACTGTTAACAAAATAAAACACGTCTTTACTATTCAGAGGCTCGGGCGATTCTGCCCTAGTTAACGTATCACAACCCTTATATACTGGTGTGGTCACTATCGGTATTACAGTATACATGAGCCAATAGATAGTGCCACCCTAAAGTAGTGCTCTTAAAGGCGAACGGTTACATTCTATAGTTCCCTTAAAGGTAAACGGTTACATACACAACAGGTAGCACCACAACTGGCCGAGTCCTAAAGGACATAGCTGCCAGACTGGGTCTGCGACAGGTGGCGAGGGAACCAACAAGAGGGAAAAACCTACTTGATCTCGTCCTCACCAATCTACTTGTTGCAGATGCATCTATCCATGACAGCATTGGTGGAAGTGACCACCACACAGTCCTTGTGGAGATGAAGCCCCGTCTTCATGTTGAGGATACCCTCCACCGTGTTGTGTGGCACTACCACCGTGCTAAATGGGACAGATTTCGAACAGATCTGGCAACTCAAAATTGGGCATCCATGAGGCGCTGTGGGCCATCAGCAGCAGCAGAATTGTATTAACCACAATCTGTAACCTCATGGCCCGGCATATCCCTCACTCTACCATTACCATCAAGCCGGGAGATCAACCCTGGTTTAACGAAGAGTGCAGGAGAGCATGCCGGGAACAGCACCAGGCATACCGAAAAATGAGGTGTCAACCTGGTGAGGCTACAACACAGGACTACTTGCATGCCAAACAACGGAAGCAACATGCGATAGACAGAGCCAAGTGATCTCGCAACCATCGGATCAAATCAAAGCTCTGCAGTCCTGCCACATCCAGTCGTGAGTGGTGGTGGACTCTTCAACCCATTCAATTCACTCCACGTGATGTCAAGAAACGGCTGAAGACACTGGATACGGCAAAGGCTATGGGCCCTGACAACATTCTGGCAATAGTACTGAAGACTTGTGCTCCAGAACTAGCTGTGCCCCTAGCCAAGCTGTTCCAGTACAGCTACAACACTGGCATCTACCCGGCAATGTGGAAAATTGCCCAAGTATGTCCTGTCTACAAAAAGCACGACAAATCCGACCCGGCCAATTACCGTCCCATCAGTCTACTCTCAATCATCAGCAAAGTGATGGAAGGTGTCGTCGACAGTGCTATCAAGCGGCACTTACTCAGCAATAACCTGCTAACTGACGCCCAGTTTGGGTTCCGCCAGGGCCACTCAGCTCCTGACCTCATTACAGCCTTGGTCCAAACATGGACAAAAGAGCTGAACTCGAGGGGAGGTGAGAGTGACTGCCCTTGACATCAAGGCAGCATTTGATCGAGTGTGGCATCAAGGAGCCCTAGCAAAACTGAAGTCAATGGGAATCAAGGGGAAAACTCTCCATTGGTTGGAATCATACCTAGCACAAAGGAAGTTGGCTGTGGTTGTTGGAGGTCATTCATCTCAATCACATGACATCACTGCAGGAGTTCCTCAGGGCAGTGTCCTAGGCCCAACCATCTTCAGCTGTTTCATCAATGACCTTCCCTCCATCATAAGGTCAGAAGTGGGGATGTTCGCTGATGATTGCACACTGTTCAGCACCATTCGAGACTCGTCAGATACTGACGCAGTCCGTGTCCATATGCAGCAAGACCTGGACAACATTCAGACTTGGGCTGACAAGTGGCAAGTAACATTCGCACCACACAAGTGCTAGGCAATGATCATCTCCAACAAGCGAGACTCTAACCATCTCCCCATGACATTCAATGGCATTACCATTGCTGAATCCCCCACTATCAACATCCTGGGGGTTACCATTGATCAGAAACTGAACTGGACCAGCCATATAAATACTGTGGCTACAAGAGCAGGCCAGAGGCTGGGAATTCTGCGGCGAGTGTCTCACCTCCTGACTCCCCAAAGCCTTTCCACCATCTACAAGGCAGTCAGGAGCGAGATGGAATACTCTCCACTTGCCTGGATGAGTGCAGCTCCAACAACACTCAAGAAGCTCGACACCATTCAGGATAAAGCAGCCCGCTTGATTGGCACTCCATCCACCACCTTCAACATTCACTCCCTCCACCGGCGCACTGTGGCTGCAGTGTGTACCATCTACAAGATGCACTGCAGCAACTCGCCAAAGCTCCTTCAACAGCACCTTCCAAACCCGCGACCTCTACCACTTAGAAGGACAAGGGCAGCAGACGCATGGGAACATCACCACCTACAAGTTCCCCTCCAAGCCACACACCATCCTGACTTGGACCTGTATCGCCGTTCCTTCACTGTCGCTGGGCCAAAATCTTGGAACTCCCTTCCTAACAGCATTGTGGGTGTACCTACACCATATGGACTGCAGCGGTTCAAGGCAGCGGCTCACCACCATCTTCTCAAGGGCAATTAGGGATGGGCACTAAATGCAGGCCTAGCCAGCCAGCGACGCCCACATCCCATCAATGAATAAAAAAAAGTTAAACTCCCTGCAAGGACATTGGTCCCAGTCCTGTTGAGGTGCAATCCATCATTCTTGTACAGATCCCTCCTATCCAGAACTGGTCCCAAACAGGAATTTAATCCCTATACATCCAGCACATATGCACAATACAGCAGAAAACGCCAACATTTTCCTAAATTCACCCATCACTCTTTGTGATCTTATATTTATGCCCTCGCATTACTGACTCATTGACTAGTGAAAAATAGTTCTTTCCTAGTCACCTCGCCCTCAATTCTGAACACCCTGCTCAGATCATTGTAACCTTTTCTGTTACAATGGGAAAAAGATCCAGTTCTCATAACTAGTTTTGATCATTGACATTATCTTAGAAAATTCTCTTCTGATCCCTCTTAATATCCTGGAGATCCTTCTAAAGTCAGGGACTGAAAACTGTATAGAATATTCTAACTGTGGCATAATTGATGATTTATATAGGTTTAGCATTTGTACTTTACACCATTTCTAAAACCTAGGATATTTTTTATTACAGCCGTATCAACTTGTGCTCACAATTTTAAAGATGTGTGTATGGGAATCCCCAATAACCCTGCTCTTCTGCCCCTTTTAATGTACCATTGAGTGCACTTCACATTTCTCCACATTAAATTTCATTTGCAATCTATCTGCCTTCTACCAACCTACATCCTTCTGAAGTTCTCTTACAGTTGGACAGACTCCCTATTGTTGTGCTATCTGCAAATTTTAATATTGTGCCTCCTATACCCAAGCTCAAGCTCATCATACTCTGGAGAGTTTCCTATAATCAAAGTAATTACCTGGTATCTTCTTCCTGTCAAAGAAGATAGATTGAACGTGTAATGTAACTGTTGATCAGTTAGTGAACAGCCGGATGTAACCACTGAATCTGGACAGACCAGTGGAGTTGCCCATTCAAACACATAGCTACATTCTGATTTCCTCATCATCTTTGGTCTTCCCTGGAGAGAAAAATTGCCTTGTATAGATCACTGTTCCAGCATTTTAAATTCAACACCACCAACTTTCTAAATGGCTACAGCATGCAATATTATGTAACATTTGTAGATATATAAAAGGAAGAAAATACAAAAACTAAGCTTTGCAAGTGGGCTGGTTATCTCATACAATTATATCTACATAAAGCTAGTGTACCTCTGTCATTATTTACATGGGACAGTCCAAGCCTTTTACTGTTACCTGCTCTATTTACATGAATTAGACTTTGTACCCAGAGTGTAGAACAGCCGAGCAAGTTCCTTACCAAGTCTACGCCTGTGACACAATGAAATACAATGAGGGAGTCATAAGTCAACTTCTTGTTGGTTTGGCAGGTAGTATTGCTATTAAAAGAAATGTAGACCTCCTGAGTCGCTGAATTAATCTGTGGAGGTCCAGATATATAACCAACAGCCTAAAATGGAAAAAAACAGAAAAGCAACTTATTGAAACTGCTGGAGATTTTAACATTAATTCTATTAAGTATCAAACTTAGGCTGCAATGCTTTGCTTTGAATCTTTAAAAACAAATGTGAAGCACAAAGTAGTAATACTATGGACAACTATACAATTGGAAGATTTCAAGGAAGATAGTCATTTAACTTTCCTCTTTTCAAAGAAATTAGCTAATCCTCCACATTCAAGTGAATAACCCTCATCTCCTGTGGCAGAAGCTAAAGACAGCCCCTTCAATACAGGTATACCCCATAACAACTTGCATTTATACTGGGTCTTTAACTTAGTCAAACGTCCCAAGGCGCTTGACTGGAGCGTCAAACAAAATTTGACACTGGGTCACAAACATATTAAGACAAGTGACAAAAAGCTTGGTCAAAGAGCTTCTTAAAGGAGGAGGAGAGATAGGAGAGGAGGAGAGGTTTAGGGAGGGAATCCCAGAGCTTAGGGCCGAGGCAGTTGAAGGCATGGCCTTCCTCGACGGGCAGTGGGGTGTGCACATGGGAAAATCAACCAGTGTTTGCTGTTCATTTGTTATTCAATGACGTCTGCTGGAAAGTGACTGTGCAAGTGCGTGCGTATGAGCCTGAGCGTATGTCTATCTATAAATAGAGGAGTTGGGCAAAAACAGGATTGAGCGGAGTTCGTATGCTTCCCTCCCCACATAGATTAATTGCCTGCTGGCATGATAATAGTCATTTTGCGCAATATTGGAGGATTGCTGGGACTCTCAACCAAATTCCAGCAGGAATCAATAACCTTACAAGAGAACAAAAAAACGAATGGAAAAGGTGACAGGTTCAAGTGTTTTTCCCTTGTTGGATGATTGTATGTTCATTTGTGCATAAAATATAAACAAATGAGAAAGAATACTATTGACCTAAAAACTATAATACAATTTTAGAAAAATATGGGGCTATCCTGATATTTGGCAACTACAACTTTTAAGGCAAGCTCAATGGACAATGAGATCTTACAATTCATCATCACTCCATGCAGAAAGCAACAGAGAAACAGGAAAGGTGTAGTGAAGAAGCTAAATATTGGCTGGACAAGATTTAGATCAGAGAAATTGATGTTGAAGGGAGCAGGGATTTCTATGCCCTTTTCATAAATTAAGATGCAAAAGGCAACACCAGCTGCTACCCTAAACAAATTCTCCAGAAAGTAATTGCCAAGTAGATTAGCTAACATTATATGCAAGTAATATATTCGTTGAAGAACAAACTTTTGAGGATGCAACAGACATGGTAATTGAGGGAAATGCAGTGGCTGTACTGTATATGGATTTCAAGCAAGCTTTTGACAAAGTACCACATGTGAGATTACCAGAGAAGATCAACAGGTATGGAATTAGGGGAGGATAACAACTGTATTAAACACTGGTTAGAAGAAAACAAGAGTAGGAGTTGAGGGCAGTGTCCAACCCCGCCCCCCCCCCCCCCCCCCCCCCCCCAAAAGAGTGGTTGAAAGCAGGTAGTGGTGTCCCACATGGTTCAAATCTAGGGCCTTTTTGGAATTCCTTCGCCAACACCGAAATCTCAATATAGCAGAGGTCACACTTGCAAGGATGGCCTCAAGGTCTGCTCAAGCAATTTGCCAGAATGCTGCCTACTGCCAACGAGAACTGAGGCACATCCACAGATTTGCAAGATTAATTACCTGCCATGTGAAAAGGTTGGTGATCCCAGCTTTCTCTCCCCTCCACCACCCCAATCCAACAATGACTTGTGCTTGTCACTAGAATGTAAAGTGTAGTGAAAAGAGAGAGAACTTTTCTGATATTCAGCTAGAAGCTGTAGATCAAAACAGCAATGTAAACTCTGGGAAGCCCCTTAAAATTAAGTGGTTATATCTGTACAGTTGCACCTCAAACACATTCGAATATATGCAGTTTTCAGATTTAGCATTTCATTAGAATGGCAATATACAATGACAATATATATACAGCTGCACATTTCAACTTACCACAGGTGGCCCATTCACAGGATCCATGCACACAGCTGAACCAGGGGGACAGGTAACCCCTGGGAGAGGATTCAGTGGCTGGCAAAGGTTGATGTAAAAATCAGACGAGTCATCTTGATCATCATCAAAAATATCTTCATCCTCTGCAGAATAATACCCAGTCTTCTGGATCAGAGGACTTAGGTCAATAATCGAACTGCCATTCTTCACTGAGCATCTCACCTAGCCAACAAACCAGAAAGGACAAGAAAATGACAACCAAGTTACTTTGTAATAAGAAAACAAAACACTGTCAATTTGTTTAGGAGATGGACAACCATCACTACTTATATAAACACTTTTTTAAATGGCAAATGTGCAAAATTCATCCCCAAGTTAACAATTACAGAAATTAATGGAAAGCTATGTGAATTAGTTTAAAAAAAATAAACTTGAATTGGCTGTGAACAATTAAAATAGAAATGTGTGTTGGGTTACTGGTTATAAAGCTTCTGTTAAAAACTCTACCTCGTGTTCACAGGCCAGCTGAGTGTGCCAAGAAAAATAATGAGTGCACGTCTTCTCATCTGAAGCCACCAGAACAGGTCCAGTACCCGCACCCGCAATCGGGCCACAGACAAAGCTGAAGATACTTCTATGATGAAGTGTGGGGTTGATGGAGCAGGGATCACCCCCATCATAGGTGAGCCTCAACACCTGATCTACATAAGTCAATTCTTTGCTGAACCGCCCTGCATTGATTACATTCTGATCTTCTGTAATACACACACCTGCAAAAAAGTTTTTAAAAAAGCATGAACATTACTTTTCGAATGAAACATCAGAGCTTAAAAAAGGTTCTCAAAATACATTAACTCTTTTCATTCTGCAATTTTCATTGCATTAATTTGAAATGTGTCACTCACTTTGAGAGAGGATTAAAATGCATAGGTGGACTGATGCATGCATGGTTCAACACTGTACCACAGACTGATACAATATGAACAACATCGCCATCAGTGTAATGCTTCAGGTCACAAAGGAACCAGATCATGAATCCAACTTGAAATTCCTACATAGAAGCATAATTGCCCAGGTGTAGGAAATAGTTTATATACAAAAACTACTTTCTGCAGAAATAGCTGAATAAAGTGGTTTAAACAACCGTCAGCGATCGGCATTCTCCCTTGTCACTGGGCTCCCAAGAATTGGTAAACTGGTCAAATTAATGGCAGTCAATCAAAAGACTGCATGACCCTATTTAAAAAAGGGGAGAGGGATAAACCTAACAACTACAGGCTGTCAGCCTAATGTCAGTGGTGGGGAAACTGACAATAATCTGGGAGAAAAATTAATTGGCATTTGACAAAGTAACGGAGGGTGGGTGAGGGTAGTGCGGTTAATGTGTATATGGACTTTCAAAAGGCGTTTGACAAAATACCATAATAGACTTAAGCAAAATTAAAGCCCATGGGATTAAAGGGATAGTGGCAGCGTCAATACGAAATTGGCTAAGGGACGGAAAACAGAAAGTAGTGGTGAACGGTTGTTTTTCCAGACTGGAGGGACGTATTCCCCAGGGGTCGGTATTAGGACCACTGTTCTTTGATATACATTAATGACCTGGACTTGGATACATAGGGCATGATTTCATAGTTTGCAGATGCCACACAAAACTCAGAAATGTAGTAAACAATGAGGAGGATAGTAACAGACTTCAGGAGGACATAGACAAACTGGTGAAATAGCCAGACTTCAGGAGGACTAAACATACTCCATTAAATTTAATCTGCCATGTGTCTGTCCATTTCACCAGAGGAGTGTGAAATGATACATTTTGGGTGGAAGAGTGAAGAGCGGCAATATAAACTAAATGGTTCTGACAAAAGGTCATGAGCTGAAATGTTAACTCTGTTTTTCTCTCTCCACAGATGCTGCCTGACCTGCTGAGTATTTCCAGCATTTTCTGTTTTTATAAACTAAAGGGTACAATTTTAAAGGGTGTGCAGAAACAGACACACATGGGGGTGCAGGCACACAAATTTTTGAAGGTGGCAGGACAAGGTGAGATGATTGTTAAAAAAGCAGATGAGATCCTGGGCTTTACTAATGGACACAGAGCACAAAAGCAAGGAAGTTATGATAAACCTTTATAAAACACTGGTTACGCCTCAGCTGGAGTATTGTGTCCAATTGTGGGCACCGCACTTTAGGAAGGATGTCAAGGCCTTGAGAGTGCAGAAGAGATTCACTAGAATGGGACCAGGGATGCGGGACTTCAGTTATGTGGAGAGGCTGGAGAAGCTGGGATTGTTCTCCTTAGAGCAGAGAAGGTTAAGAGGAGATTTGATAGGTGTTCAAAATCATGAACCGTTTTGAGTAAATAAGGAGGAACAGTTTCTAGTGGCAGAAGGGTCGGTAACCAGAGGACACAGATTTAAGATGTTTGGCAAAAGAACCAGAGGCGGCATGGGGAAATATTATTTTACGCAGCACGTTGCGATCTGGAATGCAGTGCCTGAAAGGGTGGTGAAAGCAGATTCAATTGCAACTTTCAAAAGGGAATTGGATAAATATTTGAAGGGAAAACATTCCAGGGCTATGGGGAAAGAGCAGGGGAGTGAGACTAATTGAATAGCTCCACCATAGAGCAGCACAGGTACGATGGGCTGAATGGCCTCCTTCTGTGCTTGATCATTCTATGTCCTTAAAGTATAGCAGGCTGATTTTACACTGACTGAACTGGATCTTCTCCAGTAAGATATTTTAAATAAATGTTTTATCTTTCTAAGGAGAGCACTTTGAATTAAAAATACTTTACTCACCACCCCGCCAACCCCTCACTCCAAAAGTATTACTCCCATATGACAATGTAAAACTTGCATTCTTCTGCATCATTCTTCATTTGAGAAGGCAGAAAACTAAAGAGAATACTTGGTAAAAGCTGCATTACAATAGGATTACCATTCATTCTACACGGTTAGTTCGAATAAGTCAAACTGAACCATGACGGAATACAACCGTCTTAAATAAAGTTTGATCAGACCAAAAGTGCAGCCCTGCTACAACAGAAGCACACAATTGGTTTCAATCCCAAAATACTGCAACACAGCAGGACACAAATTGAGATAGCGATAACATAAGTAGGTGTCCTTTCAATACGTACCAACTTCATCTCCTGAACATCCAGTGTTTTGCACCTTATCACAAACATTGAGGCGAGCAAAATTTCCTCTGATTTTATGGTCATATACAATGTAGCCCTGATTGGTTCGTAGTGAGTTCAGGTTAAATAAATGGCCTGGATACATAAAAATGCAGCATTAAAAACAGCACCAGCAAGTAATTTAACAGAACAAATTCATGCATAACTCTTCAGTTAAATTTAAGTGAAGTACAATAGTTTAAAGGGATATCAAAAAATCAGCTCATTTAAAAAAAAGTTAAAGGATTTCTACACAAAACATTGCCAGTGGATAATGAAGCTATAAATTTATCTCTGAAGAAAACATTAATATAAAATGGCAGAAGCTGAAGTTAACTGAAGCCCTGCCCTGCAATTTACTATAGCCTTGGATTGCCTGATGGATGGCATCTGACTAAACATCAAATAACTAATACAACTCAGTTAGGACTTTTAAAAATATATAAACAAAAAGCAAAAATACTGCAGATGTTGATAATCAAACAAAAACAGAAAATGCTGGAAACACTCTAGGTCAGTCAGCATCTGTGGCGAGAGTTAACATTTCAGGTGTGGACAAAGATCTGATGAAAGGTTCACACATGAAGCATTAACTTCCACGTTCTCTCCACAGATGCTAAATGACCTGCTGAATGTTTCCAGCAGTCGCTGTTCTTGTTTAGGATTATATAAGTTATTTTGACTTATCCAGGGTATTACTTAGGGAGCAGTTCAGTCTCATTACAAGCTAGGTTTCCATTCAATGATCTGCACTCATTTTTTTTTCTACATCCGTTGCTTTCTAAGCTTTTTAAATACATTTCCCATTTCAGATCAACTCTTGTAATTAGTTACTCCAATTGCTGATAAAGTAGTAAATTACACACCGAACCCTTAAGGTTTGGAAAAGTACATTTCATGAAATGCTTCAGTCACTATTTGGGCATTTGAAAAGTGATGCCGCCACAAAATGCAAAATACTGACCTGTAACCGGATTAGTCACAACGCACTGATCATGTACATTCTTGGTCACTGGGCAAGCGACAGCCGTGAACCACAAAAACGTATACTCACAATCTTGAATGGCAGTAATCAGATCTGGCTTTGTGTTCTACAGAAAGACAGATTACTATTAAAAGGCACATTCTTATTTTAAAATTAAGGCAAGCATTTGGTGACCAAAATTCTTTTTGCACTAGTTTTACCAAAATGGGCGACAAATCTTTCCAATGTGCACCTACACACTTTCTCTTTAGTACACTTAAGATTTGCTATCATATCATAAGCCAATTATATTTTGAGGCAAGACTCCCTCCAAGTTCAATGCATCCTGCTTATGCTGGACAGAATTTAATTAGATCAACTAAACAAATCCGATACATCAAAAATAAAGAAAGTCACCAACTGCCCTGGACAGAATTATCTGGACACACTGCTGACTCATATACAAGATTCTTTACTGTCTCCAGGTCTGACCCATTCGCTAAAAAGCTCTGCACCTCTGGGTGTTCTTATACTTCAGTGACCATCAGACTTGGACTAATCTGGCAAATGTTCACTTCTTTCTTACTCTGTGCAGTTTCTTTCAAGACAAGTGTTTTGCTTCTTTGGATATAGAGCAGGCTGTCTCAGCTCTTCTGCCCTATGCAATACAACAGTCATGTATATTTGACAAAATAGCACTAT